>NW_027423165.1:0-105238 GCF_048934315.1 Petromyzon marinus
AGAGCCTGGGTTCAACACTGGGACTGGGTGTCTCTCTCAGGGGGTTCACGATGGCCGTGTCAGAGACACTGAGAGCCTGGGTTCAACACTGGGACTGGGTGTCTCTCTCAGGGGGTTCACGATGGCCGTGTCAGAGACACTGAGAGCCTGGGTTCAACACTGGGACTGGGTGTCTCTCTCTCAGGGGGTTCACGATGGCCGTGTCACAGACACTGAGAGCCTGGGTTCAACACTGGGTCTGAGTGTCTCTCGGGGTTCACGATGGCCTTGTCAGAGACACTGAGACCCTGGGTTCAACACTGGGTCTGGGTGTCTCCCAGGGGGTTCACGATGGCCGTGTCAGAGACACTCAGATCCTGGGTTCAACACTGGGTCTGGGAGGGGGAGAGAGGGACGGAGCGAGCTAGAGGGGTAGGGAGGTGAGGGGGAGATGGAGAGAGAGTGGGAGAGAGAGGGACATGGAGGGAGGGGGAGGGAGGGGGAGGGACATGGAGGGAGGGGGGGGGACATGGAGGGAGGGGGAGGGAGGGACATGGAGGGAGGGGGAGGGGCATGGAGGGAGGGGGAGGGACATGGAGGGAGGGGGAGGGGCATGAAGGGAGGGGGAGGGGACATGGAGGGAGGGGGAGGGAGAGGTAGGGAGGGGACATGGAGGGAGGGAGGGGGAGGGACATGGATGGAGGGGGAGGGAGGGGGAGGGACATGGAGGGAGGGGGAGGGGCATGGAGGGGGAGGGAGGGGGAGGGAGGGAGATGGAGGGGGAGTGGGAGTTGTTTTTAACCAAACAAAGCCAAGTTAACAAAAGCGTGAGAGAGCACTACGTTGTGTGAGTGTGTGTGCACTGTACGTTGCGTGTGTGCACTGTACGTAATGTGTGCACTGTACGTAGTGTGTGTGCACTGTACGTAGTGTGTGTGCACTGTACGTTGTGCGAGTGTGTGCACTGTACGTAGTGTGTGTGCACTGTACGTTGTGTGAGTGTGTGCACTGTACGCAGTGTGTGCACTGTACGTAGTGTGTGTGCACTGTGCGTTGTGTGAGTGTGTGCACTGTACGCAGTGTGTGCACTGTACGTAGTGTGTGTGCACTGTACGTTGTGTGAGTGTGTGCACTGTACGTTGTGCGAGTGTGCACTGTACGCAGTGTGTGCGCACTGTACGCAGTGTGTGCGCACTGTACGCAGTGCGTGTGTGCACTGTACGTAGCGCGTGCGCGCGCTGTACGTAGTGTGTGTGCACTGTACGTAGTGTGCGTGCACTGTACGTAATGTGCGCACTGTACGTAGTGTGTGCGCACTGTACGTAGTGTGTGTGCACTGTACGTTGTGCGAGTGTGTGCACTGTACGTTGTGCGAGTGTGTGCACTGTACGTAGTGTGTGTGCACTGTACGTTGTGTGAGTGTGCACTGTACGTAGTGTGTGTGCACTGTACGTAGTGTGTGTGCACTGTACGTAGTGTGCGTGCACTGTACGTAATGTGCGCACTGTACGTAGTGTGTGTGCACTGTACGTAGTGTGTGCACTGTACGTTGTGCGAGTGTGTGCACTGTACGTAGTGTGTGCGCACTGTACGTTGTGTGAGTGTGTGCACTGTACGTAGTGTGTGCACTGTACGTAGTGTGTGTGCACTGTACGTTGTGTGAGTGTGAGCACTGTACGCAGTGTGTGTGCACTGTACACAGTGTGTGTGCACTGTGCGCAGTGCGTGTGTGCACTGTACGTAGCGCGTGTGCACTGTACGTAGTGTGTGCGCACTGTACGTAGTGTGTGCACTGTACGTAGTGTGCGTGCACTGTACGTGGTGTGCGTGCACTGTACGTAGTGTGTGTGCACTGTACGTAGTGTGCGTGCACTGTACGTAGTGTGCGTGCACTGTACGTAGCGCGTGTGCACTGTACGTAGCGCGTGTGCACTGTACGTAGTGTGTGTGTGCACTGTACGTAGTGTGCGTGCACTGTACGTAGTGTGCGTGCACTGTACGTATTGTGTGCCCACTATACGCAGTGTGAGTGTGTGTCCACTGTACGTAGTGAGAGTGCCCACTGTACGTAGTGTGTGTCCACTGTACGTAGTGAGAGTGTGCCCACTGTACGTAGTGTGAGTGTGTGCACTGTACTGAGAGTGCGGGGAGTGGTGGCGCAGCAGTTAGCGTGGTTGTTAGCGTGGTTGTTATTGTGGTTGTTAGTGTGGTTGTTATTGTGGTTGTTAGTGTGGTTGTTAGCGTGGTTGTTATTGTGGTTGTTAGTGTGGTTGTTGTGTGGTTGTTAGTGTGGTTGTTAGTGTGGTTGTTAGCGTGGTTGTTAGCGTGGTTGTTAGTGTGGTTGTTGTGTGGCTGTTAGTGTGGTTGTTAGCGTGGTTGTTAGCGTGGTTGTTAGCGTGGTTGTTAGCGTGGTTGTTGTGTGGCTGTTAGTGTGGTTGTTAGTGTGGTTGTTGTGTGGCTGTTAGTGTGGTTGTTAGCGTGGTTGTTAGCGTGGTTGTTAGCGTGGTTGTTAGTGTGGTTGTTGTGTGGCTGTTAGTGTGGTTGTTAGCGTGGTTGTTAGCGTGGTTGTTAGCGTGGTTGTTAGCGTGGTTGTTATTGTGGTTGTTAGCGTGGTTGTTAGCGTGGTTGTTAGTGTGGTTGTTGTGTGGCTGTTAGTGTGGTTGTTAGCGTGGTTGTTAGCGTGGTTGTTAGTGTGGTTGTTGTGTGGCTGTTAGTGTGGTTGTTAGCGTGGTTGTTAGCGTGGTTGTTAGCGTGGTTGTTAGCGTGGTTGTTGTGTGGCTGTTAGTGTGGTTGTTAGTGTGGTTGTTGTGTGGCTGTTAGTGTGGTTGTTAGCGTGGTTGTTAGCGTGGTTGTTAGTGTGGTTGTTGTGTGGCTGTTAGTGTGGTTGTTAGCGTGGTTGTTAGCGTGGTTGTTAGCGTGGTTGTTAGCGTGGTTGTTATTGTGGTTGTTAGCGTGGTTGTTAGCGTGGTTGTTAGTGTGGTTGTTGTGTGGCTGTTAGTGTGGTTGTTAGTGTGGTTGTTAGCGTGGTTGTTAGCGTGGTTGTTAGCGTGGTTGTTAGCGTGGTTGTTAGCGTGGTTGTTAGCGTGGTTGTTAGCGTGGTTGTTAGCGTGGTTGTTAGCGTGGTTGTTAGCGTGGTTGTTAGCGTGGTTGTTAGCGTGGTTGTTAGCGTGGCTGTTAGCGTGGCTGTTAGCGTGGTTGTTAGCGTGGTTGTTAGCGTGGTTGTTAGCGTGGTTGTTAGCGTGGTTGTTAGCGTGGTTGTTAGCGTGGTTGTTAGCGTGGTTGTTAGCGTGGTTGTTAGCGTGGCTGTCAGCGTGGTTGTCAGCGTGGTTGTTAGCGTGGTTGTTAGCGTGGTTGTTAGCGTGGTTGTTAGCGTGGTTGTTAGCGTGGCTGTTAGCGTGGTTGTTAGCGTGGTTGTTAGCGTGGTTGTTAGCGTGGTTGTTAGCGTGGTTGTTAGCGTGGTTGTTAGCGTGGTTGTTAGCGTGGTTGTTAGCGTGGTTGTTAGCGTGGTTGTTAGCTTGGTTGTTAGCGTGGTTGTTAGCGTGGTTGTTAGCGTGGTTGTTAGCGTGGTTGTTAGCGTGGTTGTTAGCGTGGTTGTTAGCGTGGTTGTTAGCGTGGTTGTTAGCGTGGTTGTTAGCGTGGTTGTTAGCGTGGTTGTCAGCGTGGTTGTCAGCGTGGTTGTCAGCGTGGTTGTTAGCGTGGTTGTTAGCGTGGTTGTTAGCGTGGTTGTTAGCGTGGTTGTTAGCGTGGTTGTTAGCGTGGTTGTTAGCGTGGCTGTCAGCGTGGTTGTTAGCGTGGTTGTTAGCGTGGTTGTTAGCGTGGTTGTTAGCGTGGTTGTTAGTGTGGTTGTTGTGTGGCTGTTAGTGTGGTTGTTAGCGTGGTTGTTAGCGTGGTTGTTAGCGTGGTTGTTAGCGTGGTTGTTAGCGTGGCTGTCAGCGTGGTTGTTAGCGTGGTTGTTAGCGTGGTTGTTAGTGTGGTTGTTAGCGTGGTTGTTAGTGTGGTTGTTAGCGTGGTTGTTAGTGTGGTTGTTAGCGTGGTTGTTAGTGTGGTTGTTAGCGTGGTTGTTAGCGTGGTTGTTAGCGTGGCTGTCAGCGTGGTTGTTAGCGTGGTTGTTAGCGTGGTTGTTAGCGTGGTTGTTAGCGTGGTTGTTGTGTGGCTGTTAGTGTGGTTGTTAGCGTGGTTGTTAGCGTGGTTGTTAGCGTGGTTGTTAGCGTGGTTGTTAGCGTGGTTGTTAGCGTGGTTGTTAGCGTGGTTGTTAGCGTGGTTGTTAGCGTGGTTGTTAGCGTGGCTGTTAGCGTGGCTGTTAGCGTGGTTGTTAGCGTGGCTGTTAGCGTGGTTGTTAGCGTGGTTGTTAGCGTGGTTGTTAGCGTGGTTGTTAGCGTGGTTGTTAGCGTGGTTGTTAGCGTGGCTGTTAGCGTGGCTGTTAGCGTGGCTGTTAGCGTGGCTGTTAGCGTGGTTGTTAGCGTGGTTGTTAGCGTGGTTGTTAGCGTGGTTGTTAGCGTGGTTGTTAGCGTGGCTGTTAGCGTGGCTGTTAGCGTGGTTGTTAGCGTGGCTGTTAGCGTGGTTGTTAGCGTGGTTGTTAGCGTGGTTGTTAGCGTGGTTGTTAGCGTGGTTGTTAGCGTGGTTGTTAGCGTGGTTGTTAGCGTGGTTGTTAGCGTGGTTGTCAGCGTGGCTGTCAGCGTGGTTGTCAGCGTGGTTGTTAGCGTGGTTGTTAGCGTGGCTGTCAGCGTGGTTGTTAGCGTGGTTGTTAGCGTGGTTGTTAGCGTGGTTGTTAGCGTGGTTGTTAGCGTGGTTGTTGTGTGGCTGTTAGCGTGGTTGTTAGCGTGGTTGTTTGCGTGGTTGTTAGCGTGGTTGTTAGCGTGGCTGTTAGCGTGGCTGTTAGCGTGGCTGTTAGCGTGGTTGTTAGCGTGGTTGTTAGCGTGGTTGTTAGCGTGGTTGTTAGCGTGGCTGTTAGCGTGGCTGTTAGCGTGGCTGTTAGCGTGGCTGTTAGCGTGGCTGTTAGCGTGGCTGTTAGCGTGGCTGTTAGCGTGGCTGTTAGCGTGGCTGTTAGCGTGGCTGTTAGCGTGGCTGTTAGCGTGGTTGTTAGCGTGGTTGTTAGCGTGGTTGTTAGCGTGGCTGTTAGCGTGGCTGTTAGCGTGGCTGTTAGCGTGGCTGTTAGCGTGGCTGTTAGCGTGGTTGTTAGCGTGGTTGTCAGCGTGGCTGTCAGCGTGGTTGTTAGCGTGGTTGTTAGCGTGGCTGTTAGCGTGGCTGTTAGCGTGGTTGTTAGCGTGGTTGTTAGCGTGGTTGTTAGCGTGGTTGTTAGCGTGGTTGTTAGCGTGGTTGTTTGCGTGGTTGTTAGCGTGGTTGTTAGCGTGGTTGTTAGCGTGGTTGTTAGCGTGGTGGTGGTGTGCGGTTGATGTCGCCACTGGGGGAGAGACTAAGGTGTTGATCTGATGTGTTGATATTATGTTGTGATGTGCTGATGTGTTGTTGATGTTGTTATTGTGTTGTGTTGATGCGTTGATGTTGTCTTGTTGATGTGATGTTGTTGATGTGATGTAGATGATGTGATGTTTTAATGTTGATGATGTGATGTTGTTGATGTGTTGTTGTTGATGTGTTGATGTTGTTATTGTGTTGTGTTGATGCGTTGATGTTGTCTTGTTGATGTGATGTTGTTGATGTGATGTAGATGATGTGATGTTTTAATATTGATCATGTGATGTTGTTGATGTGTTGTTGTTGATGCGTTGATGTTGTGTTGTTGATGTGATGTAGATGATGTGATGTTTTAATATTGATCATGTGATGTTGTTATTGTGTTGTGTTGATGCGTTGATGTTGTGTTGTTGATGTGATGTAGATGACGTGATGTTTTAATGATGATGCGTTGATGTTGTGATGTGATGTAGATGATGTGATGATGTGATGTAGATGATGTGATGATGTGATGTTGTTGATGTGTTGTTGTTGATGCGTTGATGTTGTGTTGTTGATGTGATGTAGATGACGTGATGTTTTAATGATGATGCGTTGATGTTGTGATGTGATGTAGATGATGTGATGATGTGATGTTGTTGATGTGTTGTTGTTGATGTGTTGTTGTTGATGTGTTGATGTTGTTATTGTGTTGTGTTGATGCGTTGATGTTGTGTTGTTGATGTGATGTAGATGACGTGATGTTTTAATGATGATGCGTTGATGTTGTGATGTGATGTAGATGTTGTTGATGTGATGTTGTTGATGTGTTGTTGTTGATGTGATGTAGATGATGTTGATGTGTTGTTGTTGATGTGTTGATGTTGTTATTGTGTTGTGTTGATGCGTTGATGTTGTTGATGTGATGTTGATGACGTGATGTTTTAATGTTGATGTGATGTTGTTGATGTGATGTTGTTGATGTGATGATGTGATGTTGTTGATGTGTTGTTGTTGATGTGTTGTTGTTGATGTTGTTGCAGAGTCTCTCCGTGATTACTTTGGAAAGTTTGGGGAAGTCAGCGAGTGCATGGTGATGAGGGACCCCACCACCAAGAGGTCCAGGTAACGACAACAACAACAACAACATCAACACTGACAACATCATCAACACTGACAACATCATCACTGACAACATCATCATGACTAACATCATCGTCATCACCATTAACATTAACATCACCATCATCACTGACAACATCAACATCATCACTAACATCACCATCATCATCACTAACTAACAATCACCATCATCACTATCATCACCACTAACATCACTAGCATCATCATCACCATCATCATCACTAACATCACCATCATCACTAACTAACAATCACCATCATCACTATCATCACCACTAACATTACTAACATCATCACCATCATCACTAACTAACAATCACCATCATCACTATTATCACCACTAACATCACTAGCATCATCATCATCATCACTAACATCACCATCATCACTAACATCACCATCACCACTAACATCACCAACATCACCATCACCACTAACATCACCAACATCACCATCACCACAAACACCACCAACATCATCATCATCACTAACATCATCGTCATCACCATTAACATCAACATCATCACTAACATCACTATCATCACTGACAACATCACCATCATCACTAACTAACAATCACCATCATTACTATCATCACCACTAACATCATCATCACTAACATCATCATCACTAACATCATCATAACTAACATCACCACTAACATCACCATCACCACTAACATCACCAACATCACCAACTAACATCACCAATATCATCATCAACATCACTAACAACATCATCATCATCACTAACTCACATCACCATCGTCACTAACATCACCATCATCACTAACTAACATCACCACTAACATCATCTCCATCATCACTAACTAATATCACCACTAACATCATCACCATCATCACTAACTAACATCACCATCATCACTAACTAACAATCACCATCATCACTATCATCACCACTAATATCACTAACATCACCATCATCACTAACATCACCACTAACATCATCACCATCATCACTAACTAACATCACCACTAACATCACCATCATCACTAACTAACATCACCATCATCACTAACTAACAATCACCATCATCACTATCATCACCACTAACATCACTAACAACATCATCATCACTAACATCACCATCATCACTAACTAACATCACCATCATCACTAACTAACAATCACCATCATCACTATCATCACCACTAACATCATCATCACTAACATCACCATCATCACTAACTAACATCACCACTAACATCATCACCATCATCACTAACTAACATCACCACTAACATTATCACCATCATCACTAACTAACCTCACCACTAACATCACCATCATCACTAACTAACATCACCATCATCACTAACATCACCATCATCACCACTAACATCACCACTAACATCACCATCATCACCACTAACATCACCACTAACATCACCACTAACATCATCACCACTAACATCACCACTAACATCACCACTAACATCACCACTAACATCACCATCATCACCACTAACATCACCACTAACATCACCATCATCACTAACTAACATCACCATCATCACTAACATCACCATCATCACCACTAACATCACCACTAACATCACCATCATCACCACTAACATCACCACTATCATCACCACTAACATCACCACTAACATCATCACCACTAACATCACCACTAACATCACCACTAACATCACCACTAACATCACCATCATCACCACTAACATCACCACTAACATCACCACTAACATCACCACTAACATCACCACTAACATCACCACTAACATCATCACCATCATCACTAACATCACCACTAACATCACCACTAACATCACCATCATCACTAACATCATCACCAACATCCTCACTAACATCACCAACATGGTTGTAGTAATGTTTTGTGGTGGTGGTAGTGGTGGTTGTAGTAATGTGGTGGTGATTGTTGTTGTGGTGGTGGTGGTTGTTGTGGTGATGCAGGGGGTTTGGGTTTGTGACGTACATCGACCCTGGCAGCGTAGACCACTAACATCATCACCATCATCACTAACATCATCACCACTAACATCATCACTAACATCATCACCACTAACATCATCACCATCATCACCACTAACATCATCACCATCATCACCACTAACATCATCACCATCATCACCACTAACATCATCACCAACATCATCACTAACATCACCACTAACATCATCACCATCACCACTAACATCATCACCATCACCACTAACATCACCACTAACATCACTAACATCACCATCATCACTAACCTTGCTAGCATCATCTCCATCACTAACTAGCATCACCATCCTCACTAACATCACCAACATGGTTGTAGTAATGTTGTTGTGGTGGTGGTAGTGGTTGTAGTAATGTGGTGGTGATTGTTGTGGTGGTGGTTGTTGTTGTTGTTGTGATGCAGGGGGTTTGGGTTTGTAACTTACACCGACCCTGGCAGCGTAGACAAAGTCCTCGCACAGTCCCACCACGAGCTGGACTCCAAAACCGTGAGTGGGCACCATGCACTCTGCAGCCTCCACACTGTACCACGCACTGTACCACGCACTGTACCACGCACCGTACCACGCACTGTACCACGCACTGTACCACGCACTGCACCACGCACTGTACCACGCACTGTACCACGCACCGCACCACGCACTGTACCACGCACCGCACCACGCACTGTACCACGCACTGCACCACGCACAGCACCACGCACTGTACCACGCACTGTACCACGCACTGCACCACGCACAGCACCACGCACTGTACCACGCACTGCACCACGCACTGTACCACACACTGCACCACACTCTGCAGCCTCCACACTGTACCACGCACCGCACCACACACTGCACCACGCACTGTACCACGCACTGCACCACGCACTGTACCACGCACTGTACCCTGCACCACACACCGTACCACACACTGTACCACGCACTGTACCACGCACCGCACCACGCACTACCACACTGTACCACGCACTGCACCACGCACTGTACCACACACTGCACCACACACCGCACCACACACTGTACCACACACTGCACCACACACTGTACCACGCACTGCAGCACACACTGTACCACGCACTGTACCACACTGCAGCACACACTGCACCACACACTGTACCACGCACCGCACCACGCACAGCACCACGCACTGTACCACACACCGCACCACACACTGTACCACACACCGCACCACACACTGTACCACACCGCACCACACACTGTACCACGCACTGTACCACGCACTGCACCACGCACTGCACCACACACTACCACACTGTACCACACTGTACCACGCACTGCACCATGCACCACACACTGTACCCCGCACCACACACTGTACCCCGCACCACACACTGTACCCCGCACCACACACTGTACCCCGCACCACTCACTGTACCCTGCACCACGCACTGTACCCTGCACCACGCACTGTACCCCGCACCACACACTGTACCCTGCACCACACACTGTACCCTGCACACTGCACCCTGCACCACACACTGTACCCTGCACACTGTACCCTGCACCACACACTGTACCCTGCACCACACACTGTACCCTGCACACTGCACCCTGCACCACACACTGTACCCTGCACACTGTACCCTGCACCACACACTGTACCCTGCACCACACACTGTACCCTGCACCACACACTGTACCCTGCACCCTGCACCACACACTGTACCCTGCACCACACACTGTACCCTGCACCACACACTGTACCCTGCACACTGCACCACACACTCTCTCCACCACCACACCACCACTACCGTCACCACCACCACCGTCGTCACCACTATCACCGTCACGACCACCACCACTATCACCGTCACCACCACCACTATCACCATCACCACTATCACCATCACCACCACCACTATCACCGTCACCACCACCACTGTCACCGTCACCACCACCACCGTCACCACCACCGTCACCACCACCGTCACCATCACCGTCACCACCACTATCACCGTCACCACCACTATCACCGTCACCACCACCACCACCACCACTATCACCGTCACGACCACCACCACTATCACCGTCACCACCACCATCATCACCACTATCACCACCACCACCGTCACCATCACCACCACCACCACCGTGACCACCACCACTATCACCGTCACCATCACCACCACCACCACTACCACCACTATCACCGTCACCACCACCACTATCACCGTCACCACCGTCACCATCACCACCACCACTATCACCGTCACCACCGCCACCACCACTATCACCGTCACCACCACCACTATCACCGTCACCACCACCACCGTCACCACCACCACTATCACCGTCACCACCACCACCATCACCGTCACCACCACCACCATCACCGTCACCACCACCGTGGTTAAACACAGGTTGCTGTTAATGTTGTTGTTGTTGTGGTTGATGTTGTTGATGTCAATGTTGTTGATGTCAATGTTGTTGATGTTGTTGATGTCAATGTTGTTGATGTTGTTGATGTCAATGTTGTTGATGTTGTTGATGTTGTTTGTTCATCAGATCGACCCGAAAGTTGCATTCCCCCGAAGAACACAGCCAAAGGTGAGACCCTGGGTTCAACACTGGGTCTGGGTGTCTCTCTCTCTCTCAGGGGGTTCACGATGGCCGTGTCAGAGACACTGAGAGCCTGGGTTCAACACTGGGTCTGGGTGTCTCTCTCTCAGGGGGTTCACGATGGCCGTGTCAGAGACACTGAGAGCCTGGATGAGTGTGGGTCTATACGAGTGTGGGTGTCTCTGGGTGTCTCTATGGGTGTCTCCGGGTGTGTGTGGGTGTCTCTGGGTGTGTGTGGGTGTCTCTGGGTGTCTCTGTGGGTGTCTGTGAGTCTCTGGGTGTCTCTGTGTGTGGGTGTCTCTGGGTGATTCTCTGTGGGTGTCTGTGGGTGTCTCTGTATGGGTCTGTGTGGGTCTCTGTGGGTCTATACGAGCGTCTGGATGAGTGTGGGTCTATACGAGTGTGGGTGTCTCTGGGTGTCTCTGTGGGTGTCTCTGGGTGTCTCTGTATGGGTCTGTGTGGGTCTCTGTGGGTCTATACGAGCGTCTGGATGAGTGTGGGTCTATACGAGTGTGGGTGTCTCTGGGTGTCTCTGTGGGTGTCTGTGGGTGTCTCTGTATGGGTCTGTGTGGGTCTCTGTGGGTCTATACGAGCATCTGGATGTGTGTGGGTCTATACGAGTGTGGGTGTCTCTGGGTGTCTCTGTGGGTGTCTCTGGGTGTCTCTGTATGGGTCTGTGTGGGTCTCTATGGGTCTATACGAGCGTCTGGATGAGTGTGGGTCTATACGAGTGTGGGTGTCTCTGTGTGTGGGTGTCTCTGTGTGTGGGTGTCTCTGTGTGTGGGTGTCTCTGGGTGTGTGTGGGTGTCTCTGGGTGTGTGTGGGTGTCTCTGGGTGTGTGTGGGTGTCTCTGGGTGTGTGTGGGTGTCTCTGGGTGTGTGTGGGTGTCTCTGGGTGATTCTCTGTGGGTGTTTCTGTATGGGTCTGTGTGGGTCTCTATGGGTCTATACGAGCATCTGGATGAGTGTGGGTCTATACGAGTGTGGGTGTCTCTGGGTGTCTCTGTGGGTGTCTCTGTATGGGTCTGTGTGGGTCTCTATGGGTCTATACGAGCATCTGGATGAGTGTGGGTCTATACGAGTGTGGGTGTCTCTGGGTGATTCTCTGTGGGTGTCTGTGGGTGTCTCTGTATGGGTCTGTGTGGGTCTCTGTGGGTCTATACCGAGCATCTGGATGAGTGTGGGTCTATACGAGTGTGGGTGTCTCTGGGTGTCTCTGTGGGTGTCTGTGGGTGTCTCTGTATGGGTCTGTGTGGGTCTCTGTGGGTCTATACGAGCATCTGGATGAGTGTGGGTCTATACGAGTGTGGGTGTCTCTGGGTGTCTCTGTGGGTGTCTCTGGGTGTCTCTGTATGGGTCTGTGTGGGTCTCTGTGGGTCTATACGAGCATCTGGATGTGTGTGGGTCTATACGAGTGTGGGTGTCTCTGGGTGTCTCTGTGGGTGTCTCTGGGTGTCTCTGTATGGGTCTGTGTGGGTCTCTATGGGTCTATACGAGCGTCTGGATGAGTGTGGGTCTATACGAGTGTGGGTGTCTCTGTGTGTGGGTGTCTCTGTGTGTGGGTGTCTCTGTGTGTGGGTGTCTCTGGGTGTGTGTGGGTGTCTCTGGGTGTGTGTGGGTGTCTCTGGGTGTGTGTGGGTGTCTCTGGGTGTGTGTGGGTGTCTCTGGGTGTGTGTGGGTGTCTCTGGGTGATTCTCTGTGGGTGTTTCTGTATGGGTCTGTGTGGGTCTCTATGGGTCTATACGAGCATCTGGATGAGTGTGGGTCTATACGAGTGTGGGTGTCTCTGGGTGTCTCTGTGGGTGTCTCTGTATGGGTCTGTGTGGGTCTCTATGGGTCTATACGAGCATCTGGATGAGTGTGGGTCTATACGAGTGTGGGTGTCTCTGGGTGATTCTCTGTGGGTGTCTGTGGGTGTCTCTGTATGGGTCTGTGTGGGTCTCTGTGGGTCTATACCGAGCATCTGGATGAGTGTGGGTCTATACGAGTGTGGGTGTCTCTGGGTGTCTCTGTGGGTGTCTCTGTGTGTGGGTGTCTCTGTATGGGTCTGTGTGGGTCTCTGTGGGTCTATACGAGCATCTGGATGAGTGTGGGTCTATACGAGTGTGGGTGTCTCTGGGTGTCTCTGTGGGTGTCTCTGGGTGTCTCTGTATGGGTCTGTGTGGGTCTCTGTGGGTCTATACGAGCGTCTGGATGAGTGTGGGTCTATACGAGTGTGGGTGTCTCTGTGTGTGGGTGTCTCTGTGTGTGGGTGTCTCTGGGTGTGTGTGGGTGTGTGTGGGTGTCTCTGTGTGTGGGTTTGTCTGTGTGTGGGTGTCTCTGTGTGTGGGTGTCTCTGTGTGTGGGTGTCTCTGTGTGTGGGTGTCTCTGGGTGTGGGTGGCTCTGAGTGTCTCTGTGTGTGGGTGTCTCTGGGTGTGTGTTGGTGTCTCTGGGTGTGTGTGGGTGTCTCTGGGAGTGTGTGGGTGTCTCTGTGTGTGGGTGGCTCTGGGTGTCTCTGTGTGTCTCTGGGTGTCTCTGTGAGTCTCTGGGTGTCTCTGTGGGTGTCTGTATGGGTCTGTGTGGGTCTGGGTCTCTGTGGGTCTCTGTGTGTGTGTGTGGGTGTATGTTAGTGTGTGGGTGTATGTTAGTGTGTGTGTATGTGCGTGTGTTGGTGAGCGGTGGTGTAGCGGTGTGCGCTTCGAACCCGGCGACCCGTGTTCGATTCCCGCTCACGGCCAACGCCGGCGGTGACGATTATCTGAACCGGTCCTGGGCCTCCCCTAGGTCGACTCAGCCTCAAATGAGTTCCTGGTGCGGTGTGTAAACGTTGCTACCACTGGGGAGACAAAGGCGGCCGGGCGTGGTGCTGGCCACCCACCCCCTCGTGTGCCGTGCCGGCCTTCATAGACGCTGCTACTCACGAGCAGCACTCTCCCCTACAGCCTGTTACAGGCTACACGGGGGATCTTTGTCTTTGTAGGGGCGGGGGTGGGTGTGAGATTCCTCATCCAGGGTTCATAATGGCCGGCACCGAGATCCACGGACGCACTCACCAACTCACCCCATCGCTTGTTCACCCACTCACTCACTCACCTACTCACTCACCCACTCACTCACTCACTCACCCACCCACTCACTCACCTACTCACTCACCAACTCACCCCATCGCTTGTTCACCCACTCACTCACTCACCTACTCACTCACCTACTCACTCACCTACTCACTCACCTACTCACTCACTCACCCACTCATTCATCTACTCACTCACCCACTCACCTACTCACTCACCAACTCACCCCATCGCTTGTTCACCCACTCACTCACTCACCTACTCACTCAACTACTCACTCACCTACTCACTCACTCACCTACTCACTCACCTACTCACTCACCCACTCATTCATCTACTCACTCACCCACTCACCTACTCACTCACCAACTCACCCCATCGCTTGTTCACCCACTCACTCACTCACCTACTCACTCACCTACTCACTCACCCACTCGCTCACCAACTCACCCCATCGCTTGTTCACCCACTCACTCACTCACCTACTCACTCACCAACTCACCCCATCGCTTGTTCACCCACTCACTCACTCACCTACTCACTCACCTACTCACTCACTCACTCACCCACCCACTCACTCACTCACCTACTCACTCACCTACTCACTCACCCACTCGCTCACCAACTCACCCCATCGCTTGTTCACCCACTCACTCACTCACCTACTCACTCACCTACTCACTCACTCACCTACTCACTCACCTACTCACTCACCCACTCACTCACCAACTCACTCACCAACTCACCCCATCGCTTGTTCACCCACTCACTCACTCACCTACTCACTCAACTACTCACTCACCTACTCACTCACCTACTCACTCACTCACTCACCCACCCACTCACTCACTCATCTACTCACTCACCTACTCACTCACCTACTCACTCACTCACCTACTCACTCACCAACTCACCCCATCGCTTGTTCACCCACTCACTCACTCACCTACTCACTCACTCACCTACTCACTCACCTACTCACTCACTCACCTACTCACTCACCTACTCACTCACTCACCTACTCACTCACCTACTCGCTCGCCTACTCGCTCACCACCTCACCCCATCGCTTGTTCACCCACTCACTCACTCACCTACTCACTCACCTACTCACTCACCTACTTGCTCACCTACTCACTCACCTACTCGCTCACCTACTCACTCACCAACTCACTCACCTACTCACTCACCAACTCACTCACTCACCTACTCACTCACCTACTCACTCACCTACTCACTCACCTACTCACTCATCTACTCACTCACCTACTCACTCATCTACTCACTCATCCACTCACTTATCCACTCACTCACCCACTCACTCATCTACTCACTCACCAACTCACCCCATCGCTTGTTCACCCACTCACTCACCCACTCACTCACTCACCCACTCACTCACCTACTCACCCACTTGCTCAGTCACTCACTCACCTACTCACTCATCTACTCACTCGCCTACTCACTCATCCACTCACTCAGTCACCCACTCACTCACCTACTCACTCACCCACTCACTCATCTACTCACCCACTCACTCACCAACTCACCCCATTGTTTGTTCACCCACTCACTCACCCACTCACTCACCTACTCACTCATCTACTCACTCACCCACTCACTCATCTACTCACTCATCTACTCACTCACCTACTCACTCACTCACTCGCCTACTCACCCACCCACTCGCTAACTCTCCCTGTCGCCTTGCCTGCCACCCACCGACTCACGCTCACCAACACGTTCACTCGCCCTCTCATTCCCCCACCCACTCATCCACTCACTCACTCAGTCACTTGCTTACTCACTCGCACACCCACTCACTCATCCACTCACTCACTCAGTCACTCGCCCGTTCATCCACCCACCCACTCACTCATCCACTCACCCACTCACTCACTCAGTCACTCACTCAGCCACTCATACACTCACCCACTCACCAACTCGCCCATGGCTTGCTTGCCACTCACCCACGCTCACCAACGTGTTCACTCAGCTGCTCGCTCATTCGCTCACCCACTCACCTACTCATCCACCCAGCCACTCATCCGCTCACCCACTCCGTCACTCGCCTGCTCATTCCTCCACCTACCCACTCAGTCACTCACCCACTCACTCAGTCACTCACATGCTCATTCACCCACCCACTCAGTCACTCAGTCACTCGCCCGCTCATTCACCCACTCACTCACTCACTCATACACTTACCCACTCACTCGCCCACTCATCCACTCACTCATCCACTCACTCATCCACTCACTCATCCACTCACTCATCCACTCAGTCACTCACGCATCCACTCACTCACTCGCCCACTAACTCACCCATTCATCCACTCACCCGCTCGCTCGCTTATCCACTTACCCACTCACTCGCCCATTCACTCACTCACCCACTCACTCACCCACTCACTCATCCACTCAGTCCACTCAGTCACTCACTCGCTCGCCCACTAACTCACCCATTCATCCACTCACTCACCCACTCGCTCGCTCATACACTTACCCACTCAGTGCATTCACCTACTCACCCGCTCACTCATCTACTCACTCGCTCTTCCACTCAACCACTCACTCAGCCACTCGCCCACTCGCTCATCCACTCACTCGCTCATCCACTCACTCGCTGATCCACTCACTCGCTGATCCACTCACTCGTTCATCCACTCACTCGCTGATCCACTCACCCACCTACTCATCCACTCACACACTCGCTCTCACACACACTCGCACACTGTCTCATCCACTAACACACACTCACCACACTCATACATTCACCCACCTACTCATCCACTCACACACTCGCTCTCACACACACTCGCACACACACACTCACACTGTCTCATCCACTCACACACACTCACCACACTCATACACTCACCCACCTACTCATCCACTCACACACTCGCACTCACACACACTCACACACTCTCACACTGTCTCATCCACTCACACTCATACACTCGCACACACACCCACTCACACGCTCGCTCATCCACTCACTCGCTCATCCACTCACTCGCTCATCCACTCACTCGCTCATCCACTCACTCGCTCATCCACTCACTCATCCACTCACCCACCTACTCATCCACTCACACACTCGCTCTCACACACACTCGCACACACACTCTCACACTGTCTCATCCACTCGCACACACTCACCACACTCATACACTCACCACACTCATCCACTCACACACTCGCTCTCACACACACCCGCTCTCACACACACTCGCTCTCACACACACTCACACACTTGCACACTCGTTCTCACACACACTCACGCTCTCACACACGCACACACACTCACACTGTCTCATCCACTCACACACTCATACACTCACCCACCTACTCATCCACTCACACACACTCACACACACTCATACACTCACACACCTACTCATACACTCACACACCTACTTATACACTCACACACACACACTCATACACTCACACACCTACTCATCCACTCACACACTCATACACTCACCCACCTACTCATCCACTCACACACCTACTCATCCACTCACACACACTCAAACACACTCACACACACTCACACACTCACACACTTACACACACTCATACACTCACACTCATACACTCACACACACACTCACACACACTCACACACTCATACACTCACACACACACTCATACACACTCATACACTCACACACACTCATACACTCACACACCTACTCACACACTCACACACCTACTCATACACTCACTCACACACCTACTCATCCACTCAGTTTTCAGTTTCATTTATTTTGGTATAGCCCTGTGAGCCTTTCGGCTCTTGAATCGGGTGCAACCACAACAAACACAAAAACAAAAACACGAACGAGAAAAACATCTTAAAGTGACTACGTGTGTGACTTTGTGCAAACAGAAAATCCTTGAAAAAACACAGCAAAATATTCCTGAAAAAAGCACCGTACACCACCAATTCTGTGTGCAAAAAATCCCAGTGGGATGCAAGTCAAACAACAACAACAACCACAAGACAACCAAGATTAAGGCCATCAGTCTAACTCCGTACTACAACAAACACGAACATGTCCAGACCAAAAAACGTTTTCGAAATCACCAAAAAATGAAGCCGTTAATTGCAACGTAACAGTGATCACGGATACTGTGACCGAATTTTTAACAGTAAACTACGTAAATAACACGTGACACCAAATCCTAGAGCCATAGCTGGCTGCATGAGTCACTCCACAAACAGTAGGAGCATCGGTCGGAGTATCAAATTTTTCAATGCACCTTTAAGATCGGCACGCTAAATCAAAATACAGATAATACTTTGCAGCGTTCATCCGGAGCGAAAACATTTTATTTTATTTTACGCCAATGAATAGCAGTGGCAGACACACTCACACACACACTCACACACTCGCTCTCACACACACTCACTCTCACACACACTCACTCTCACACACACTCACACACTCACTCTCACACACACTCACTCTCACACACACTCACACACTCACACTCATACATACACACACACTCATACACACTCACACACACTCACTCACACACACTCACACACACTCACACACACTCACTCACACACACTCGCTCTCACACACACTCACACACTCACTCTCACACACACTCACACACTCACACACACTCATACACACTCACACACACTCACACACACTCACTCACACACACTCGCTCTCACACACACTCACACACTCACTCTCACACACACTCACACACTCACACACACTCACACACACTCACACACACACTCACACACACTCACACACTCGCTCTCACACACACTCACACACTCACTCTCACACACACTCACACACTCACTCTCACACACACTCACTCACACTCATACATACACACACACTCGTACACACTCAACAGCAACAACCGCCATTCGCCACTAAGTGGCGGTGACGTCACCACGACGCTTGTGCCAGGCCATGTGCACCGTGAGGCCACGTGAAGCGTCGAACGCCCGCTGGCAGGAGGTCACGGGGCAGACCCAGGTGCCACGGGTCGACTGACTGAGATGACTGGCTGATGCACCACCTGTGCCCCCTACTGTGCCAACCTGCTGTGCTTTAGCCACCCGGCGCTCCGCTCGTTGTTGTGAGCGTCGCTCCTTCACCCTCCGTTGTTGTTGGAGGGCGACTGCCTCCAACTGCCCAGTAGCAGCGTCCTTCACGAGCCTCCTCCACAGAGGCCGATCTTGACACCGCTGGTACTATTCATAGGCAAGTCCACTCAGCTCCACGTCCTCCTGTACCACATCACTCCATCTCTTCTCTAGCCCGTGCCACGCCCGTTTAGCCCCCTCAGCCCGGCCGAACAAAAGCTGTTTGGGCATGCGGTGGCTGGGCATGCGGGCTACATGACCCAGCCAACGCAGCCTTGCCTGCCGGAGGAGCTCACCGATGGGACCCTGCCCAGATCTTTCAAGGATTTGTGAGCTCCTCACACAATCCAGCCTGGTTAAACCCAGGATGGATCGTAGGCAGGCCAGCCTAAATGTTTCTAACCGGCGAAGATGTTCCATTAGGGGGGGGGGGTCCACGTTTCGCAAGCGTAGAGAAGGGAGGGAATGACCGTGGCCGAGAAGACCTGAAGCTTCGTGCGGAGCGACAGACCAGGTAGCTTCCACACAGCGTTACGCAACCGATGAAAAGATATTGCCGCTCGACTGATTCGGAGTGAGACCTCTGCTGTTAAACTGGAGCCGGTCACACACACACACAGCTACACACACACACAGCTACACACACACACACAGCTACACACGCACACACAGCTACACACACAGCTACACACACACAGCTACACACACACACACAGCTACACACACACACAGCTACACACACACACAGCTACACACACACACACACAGCTACACACACAGCTACACACACAGCTACACACACACACAGCTACACACACACACACACAGCTACACACACACACAGCTACACACACAGCTACACACACACAGCTACACACACACACAGCTACACACACACACAGCTACACACACACACAGCTACACACACACACACAGCCACACACACACAGCTACACACACACACACAGCTACACACACACACTCACAAAAGATGGGTGGGTGGGCTTGGTGTGTTAGTAATATTTGTGGGTGAGTCAGTAGCGCAGTGGTTTGTTAAGAATGAATGAATGAATGGGTGGGGTGGGTGACGCGGTGAGTTTGTGAGTGAGTGGTTTGTTAAGTGACTGAGTGGATGTGTGGGTGAGGTGGTGGGTGGGGGTGTGAGTAGGTGAGTGATAGTGTGGGCGGGGGTGAGTGAGGTGGTGAGTGAGAGAAGTGAGTGGGTGAGTGGTGTTTCGGGGAGCGAGCGGTCGATTCAATGAGTGAATGGGTGTGGATGCATCGTCAGTGGGTGAGTGCGTGAGTGCGTGAGTGGGTGAGTAGGTGAGTGCGTGAGTGGGTGAGTAGGTGAGTGCGTGATTGCATCAGTGGGTGAGTGGTGATTTGAGTGGTGAGGTGAGTTGAGTGGTGAGCGAGTGGTGAGTGGTGAGTGAGTGGTGAGCGAGTGGTCAGTGCGTGAGTGGGTGAGTGGGTGAGAAGGTGAGTAGGTGAGTGCGTGATTGCTTGAGTGGGTGAGTAGGTGAGTGGGTGAGTGCCTGAGTGGGTGAGTAGGTCAGTGCATGATTGCGTGAGTGAGTGGTGAGTGGGTGAGCGGGTGAGTGGGTGAGTGGGTTGGTGGGTGAGTGGGTGAGTGGGTGAGTGGGTGAGTGGGTTGGTGGGTGAGTGGGTGAGCGGGTGAGTGGGTGAGTGGGTGAGTGGGTTGGTGGGTGAGTGGGTGAGTGGGTGAGTGCGTGTGTGGGTGAGTGGGTGAGTGCGTGTGTGGGTGAGTGGGTGAGTGGGTGAGTGCGTGTGTGGGTGAGTGGGTGAGTGCGTGTGTGGGTGAGTGGGTGAGTGGGTGAGTGAGTGGGTGAGTGCGTGTGTGGGTGAGTGGGTGAGTGGGTGTGTGGGTGAGTGGGTGAGTGGGTGGGTGCCCACTGCTGTATATTTGGAGTCTACGTCTCTCTGTCTCTCCGTAGTGAGATGTCAACTACCTCACGTGCTACGCAGGAGGTCGTGGGTTCGATCCCGACCCTGACGACGCCTGCTGCTGCTGCTGCTGAGACTATTTGACTGCTGCTATGACTGTCCACGTGACGATGACGATGGCATCTGCCACGTGGTTGACCTGCTGTGATTTGTAATGTGCAGGTTGCTTCTGACCAAAGAGTTACTACTCTACAGCAGTAGCCCAGTGGGGCCTTACACACTTTGTACAATTAACACAGTTTGGTTTTAGTGTGGCTCTTTGTAGGTCTCAGTGGGTGTGGGTCTCTGTGGGTCTCTATGGGTGTGGGTCTCTGTGGGTCTCTGTGAGTGTGGGTCTCTGTGGGTCTCTGTGAGTGTGGGTCTCTGTGGGTCTCTGTGAGTGTGGGTCTCTGTGAGTGTGGGTCTCTGTGGGTCTCTGTGAGTGTGGGTCTCTGTGAGTGTGGGTCTCTGTGGGTCTCTGTGAGTGTGGATCTCTGTGGGTCTCTGTGAGTGTGGGTCTCTGTGAGTGTGGGTCTCTGTGAGTGTGAGTCTCTGTGAGTGTGGGTCTCTGTGAGTCTCTGTGAGTGTGGGTCTGTAAGTGTGGGTCTCTGTGAGTGTGGGTCTCTGTGAGTGTGGGTCTCTGTGAGTGTGGGTCTCTGTGAGTGTGGGTCTCTGTGAGTGTGGGTCTCTGTGAGTGTTGGGTCTCTGTGAGTGTGGGTCTGTGTGGGTAGAAAATAAAAATGAAATGAAAATAATGAAATAAATTGTGACGTTTAAAAATAAACAAATAATAAACAAATAATACTTTGAAGATGGTTAAAGCATCAGGCGGAGAGATCGAAACGTCGCGGTTTTATTTTATTATTTTTATTATTATTTAATTTTATTATTTTTATTTATTTTCCATTTCATTTTATTATTTTTATTTCTTTTTCATTTTATTTTTACATTTTTTAAAATTATTTTTTCATTATTATCTCCGTGACTTCACCGAAATCACCAAGAAGAATTTTTTTTTTAGAAAGTTTTAGTTTGAATCGTTTCCATGTTTTTCGTTGCAATTCGGTAATTCGTTTTAAAGCAGAGTCCGCCTAGGGGCGCAAAGCTCCCCCAGGTAGCCTCCAGCAGGGCTGTAGGGGCAAGTGCTGTGAGTAGCACCACCTATGATGCACACACACAGACAAAGCTTCCCCAGGTAGCCTCTAGCAGGGCTGTAGGGGCATGTGCTTAGAGTAGCACCACCTATGATGTACACAGACAAAGCTCCCCCAGGTAGCCTCCAGCAGGGCTGTAGGGGCAAGTGCTGTTAGTCGTAGCGAGTAGCACCACCTATGATGCACACACACAGACAAAGCTCCCCCAGGTAGCCTTCAGCAGGGCTGTAGGGGCAAGTGCTGTTAGTAGCGAGTAGCACCACCTATGATACACACACAGACAAAGCTCCCCCAGGTAGCCTCTAGCAGGGCTGTAGGGGCAAGTGCTGAGAGTAGCACCACCTATGATGTACACAGACAAAGCTCCCCCAAGTAGCCTCTAGCAGGGCTGTAGGGGCAAGTGCTGTTAGTAGCGAGTAGCACCACCTATGATACACACACACAGACAAAGCTCCCCCAGGTAGCCTCTAGCAGGGCTGTAGGGGCAAGTGCTGTTAGTAGCGAGTGAGTGGTGAACACCACTCACCCCCTTCCCGGCCGCCTTTGTCTCTCTCCAGTGTCGATACACTATGGCACTCCGCCACCCACACAGGTTGAGACAAATGTCCCCCCCTAGGTAGCCTCTGATAGACTGTCCGGCTCAAGTGCCGTAAGCAGCGGGCACCTTCAAAGGGGGTGGCAATGTGGCACACACAGAGAGAGAGTGGGTGGGTGAGTGTGGTGAGTGAGTGGGTGGGTGTGGTGAGTGGTGAGTGTGTGTGGTGAGTGGAGTGAGTGAGGTGGTGAGTGAGTGTGGTGAGTGGGTGGGTGAGTGGTGAGTGAGTGTGGTGAGTGAGTGTGGTGTGTGGTGAGTGTGTAAGTGAGTGGGTGGGTGAGTGTGATGTGTGGTGAGTGTGGTGTGTGGTGAGTGTGTGAGTGGGTGGGTGAGTGTGGTGAGTGGTGAGTGAGTGTGGTGAGTGGTTAGTGTGGTGAGTGAGTGTGGTGTGTGTGGTGAGTGTGTAAGTTAGTGGGTGGGTGAGTGTGATGAGTGGTGAGTGTGGTGAGTGAGTGAGTGTGGTGTGTGGTGAGTGTGTAAGTTAGTGGATGGGTGGGTGAGTGTGGTGAGTGAGTGTGATGAGTGGTGAGTGTAGTGAGTGTGGTGTGTGGTGAGTGAGTGTGGTGTGTGGTGAGTGTGTAAGTTAGTGGGTGGGTGGGTGAGTGTGGTGAGTGAGTGTGATGAGTGGTGAGTGAGCGAGTGTGGTGAGTGGGTGGGTGAGTGAGTGTGGTGTGTGATGAGTGTGTAAATGAGTGGGTGGGTGAGTGTGATGAGTGGTGAGTGAGTGTAGTGTGTGTAAGTGAGTCGGTGAGTGAGCGAGTGTGGTGAGTGAGTGGGTGGGTGAGTGTGGTGAGTGAGTGGGTGGGTGAGTGTGGTGAGTGAGTGAGTGAGTGGTGAGTGTGATGAGTGGTAAGTGAGTGTGGTGTGTGTAAGTGAGTGAGTGTGGTGAGTGAGTCGGTCAGTGAGCGAGTGTGGTGAGTGAGTGTGGTGAGCGAGTGAGTGGTGAGTGAATGGGTGGGTGAATCTGGTGAGTGAGTGTGGTGAGTGACTGTGGTTGGTGAGTGTGGTGTGTGAGTGAGTGAGTGGGTGGTGAGTGAGCGTGGTGAGTGAGTGTGGTGAGTGAGTGGGTGGTGAGTGAGTGTAGTGAGCGAGTGTGGTGAGTGAATCTGGTGAGTGAGTGTGGTGAGTGAGCATGGTGAGTGAGTGGTGAGTGAGGGGGTGGGTGAATCTGGTGAGTGAGTGTGGTGAGTGAGTGTGGTTGGTGAGTGAGCGTGGTGAGTGAGTGATGTGTGTGAGTGAGTGGGTGGTGAGTGAGCGTGGTGAGTGAGCGTGGTGAGTGAGTGAGTAGGTGGATGAATCTGGTGAGTGAGCGTGGTGAGTGAGTGTGGTGAGTGAGTGAGTGAGTGGTGGGTGAGTGGTGAGTGAGTGTGGTGAGTGAGTGGTGAGTGAGCGTGGTCAGTGAGTGTGGTGTGTGTAAGTGATTGAGTGAGTGGGTGGTGAGTGAGCGGTGAGTGAGTGGTGAGTGAGCGTGGTGAGTGAGCGTGGTGAGTGAGCGTGGTGAGTGAGTGGTGGGTGAGTGGTGGGTGAGTGGTGAGTGAGCGTGGTGAGTGTGGTGAGTGAGTGAGTGGTGAGTGAGTATGGTGAGTGAGTGTGGTGAGTGAGTGAGTGAGTGTGGTGAGTGAGTGAGTGGTGAGTGAGTGAGTGAGTGGTGAGTGAGTGAGTGGTGAGTGAGCGTGGTGAGTGAGTGAGTGAGTGGTGGGTGAGTGGTGAGTGAGCGTGGTGAGTGAGCGTGGTGAGTGAGTGAGTGGTGAGTGAGCGTGGTGAGTGAGCGGTGGGTGTAGTGGTTAGCGCTACGCTGCGCTACGAAACCGATTGACCCGAGTTCGATTCCCGCTCGCGGCCAACGCCACTCAGTGACGATTATCTGAACCGGTCCTGGGCCTCCCCTAGGTCGACTCGGCCTCAAATGAGCTCCTGGTGCGGCGTAGCGTAGTAAACATCGCTCGCACTGGGGATACAAAGGCGGCCGGTCGTGGTGGTGCTGGCCACCCACCCCCTCGTGTACCGTTCAGGCCTTCATAGGTGCTCGCTAACAGCACTTGCCCCTACAGTCTGTTGAGGTTATACTGGGGGATCTTTGTGTCTTTTAATAGCACCACCACCACTACCACCACCACCCCCCCCCCCCTTCCCGTCCGCCTTTGTCTCTCTCCAGCGTCGATACACTCTGGCACTCGCTCACACACACACACAGACAGACAGACAGAGGTAAAGGTCCGCCGCCCCCCCAGGTAGCCTCTGACATACAGTCGGGGCAAGTGGCTGTAGAGCAGCAAGCACCCTACAAAGGGCTGCACTGTGGCTCCTATAATCACTGCACAACCCCCACAACACACACACACACAGCCAGGCACTGTACGGCACTGTACCCCGCTGATCCTCCCCCCCCAACCCCCACCCCCCTCTGTTAATCCCCTCACAGACCCTCGACCCCCCCCGCCGCCCCCCAGAGATTAAGATTCCTAAATGAGAGCTCATTACAGAGCAGCTTGCCCCGCTCGCTCACCTAACCCAGCCGCTCACACGCACGCCCGCTCACCTACTCGCTCACCTATCCACTCGCTCACCTACCCACTCGCTCACCTACCCACTCGCTCACCTACCCACTCGCTCACCTACCCACTCGCTCACCTACCCACTCGCTCACCTACCCACTCGCTCACCTACCCACACGCTCACCTACTCGCTCACCTACCCACTCGCTCACCTACCCACTCGCTCACCTACCCACTCGCTCACCTACCTACTCGCTCACCTACTCGCTCACCTACCCACCCGCTCACCTACTCGCTCACCTACCCACCCGCTCACCTACTCGCTCACCTACCCACCCGCTCACCTACTCGCTCACCTACCCACTCGCTCGCCTACTCGCTCACCTACCTACTCGCTCACCTACCTACTCGCTCACCTACCCACACGCTCACCTACCCACTCGCTCACCTACCTACCTACTCACCTACCCACGTGCTCACCTACCCACTCGCTCACCTACCTACTCGCTCACCTACCCACTCGCTCACCTACCTACTCGCTCACCTACCTACCTACTCACCTACCCACGTGCTCACCTACCCACTCGCTCACCTACCTACTCGCTCACCTACCCACTCGCTCACCTACCCACTCGCTCACCTACCCACACGCTCACCTACTCGCTCACCTACCCACTCGCTCACCTACCCACTCGCTCACCTACCCACTCGCTCACCTACCTACTCGCTCACCTACTCGCTCACCTACCCACCCGCTCACCTACTCGCTCACCTACCCACCCGCTCACCTACTCGCTCACCTACCCACCCGCTCACCTACTCGCTCACCTACCCACTCGCTCGCCTACTCGCTCACCTACCTACTCGCTCACCTACCTACTCGCTCACCTACCCACACGCTCACCTACCCACTCGCTCACCTACCTACCTACTCACCTACCCACGTGCTCACCTACCCACTCGCTCACCTACCTACTCGCTCACCTACCCACTCGCTCACCTACCTACTCGCTCACCTACTCGCTCACCTACCCACTCGCTCACCTAGTCGCTCACCTACCTACGCACCAGCCCGCTCGCCTATCCACTCGCTCACCTACCCACTCGCTCACCTACTCGCTCACCTACTCGCTCACCTACCTACTCGCTCACCTACTTGCTCACCTACTCGCTCACCTACCCACTCGCTCACCTACCCACTCGCTCACCTACCCACGCGCTCACCTACCTACTCGCTCACCTACCCACGTGCTCACCTACCCACTCGCTCACCTACCCACTCGCTCACCTACTCACTCGCTCACCTACCTACTCACTCACCTAGCTACTCGCTCACCTACTTGCTCACCTACTCGCTCACCTACTCGCCTATCCACTCGCTCACCTACCCACTCGCTCACCTACTTGCTCACCTACTCGCTCACCTACTCGCCTATCCACTCGCTCACCTACCCACTCGCTCACCTACCCACTCGCTCACCTACCCACTCGCTCACCTACCTACTCGCTCACCTACCCACGTGCTCACATACCCACACGCTCACCTACCCACTCGCTCACCTACCCACTCGCTCACCTACCTACTCATTCACCTACCTACTCGCTCACCTACTTGCTCACCTACTCGTTCACCTACTCGCTCACCTATCCACTCGCTCACCTACCCACTCGCTCACCTACCTACTCATTCACCTACCTACTCGCTCACCTACTTGCTCACCTACTCGCTCACCTACTCGCCTATCCACTCGCTCACCTACCCACGCGCTCACCTACTTGCTCACCTACTCGCTCACCTACTCGCTCACCTACTCGCTCACCTACCCACTCGCTCACCTACCTACTCGCTCACCTACCTACCTACTCACCTACCCACACGCTCACCTACCCACTCGCTCAGCTACCTACTCGCTCACCTACCTACTTGCTCACCTACCAACTCGCTCACCTACCTACTCGCTCACCTACTTGCTCACCTACTCGCTCACCTACCTACTCGCTCACCTACCCACACGCTCACCTACCTACGTGCTCACCTACCCACTCGCTCACCTACCTACACGCTCACCTACCCACTTGCTCACCTACCCACACGCTCACCTACCTACGTGCTCACCTACCCACTCGCTCACCTACCCACTCGCTCACCTACCCACTCGCTCACCTACCCACTCGCTCACCTACCTACCCGCTCACCTACACGCTCACCTACCCACTCGCTCACCTACCCACGTGCTCACCTACTCGCTCACCTACCTACACGCTCACCTACCTACTCGCTCACCTACCCACGCGCTCACCTACCCACTCGCTCACCTACCCACACGCTCACCTACCCACTCGCTCACCTACCCACACGCTCACCTACCCACTCGCTCACCTACCTACTCGCTCACCTACCTACGCACTCACCTACCTACTCGCTCACCTACCCACGCGCTCACCTACCCACGTGCTCACCTACTTGCTCACCTACTCGCTCACCTACCTACTCGCTCACCTACCTACGCACTCACCTACCTACTCGCTCACCTACCCACTCGCTCACCTACCCACACGCTCACCTAACTACGCGCCAGCCAGCTCACGTACTCGCTCACCGATCCGCCCGCTCGCCCACCCGCTCACCTACCCACTCGCTCACCTACCCACACGCTCACCTACTCGCTCACCTACCCACGCGCTCGTCTGCCCGCTCGCCTACCCACTCGCTCACCTACCCACACGCTCACCTACTCGCTCACCCACCCAATCGCTCACCTCCTCACTCACCTACCCGCCCACTCACCCACCCGCTCGCTCACTCACCTATCCACCCCCTCACCCACCCCCTCACCTACTCGCTCACCCACCTGCCCGCTCACCTGCCCGCTCACCTACCCACCCGCCCACCTACCCACCCGCTCACCTACTTGCTCACCTACCCACCCACTCACCCATCCGCTGACCCACCTGCCCGCTCACCTACTCACCCACCCGCTCACCTACTCACTCACCCATCCGCTCACCCACCTGTCTGCTCACCTACTCACTCGCCTAGCCACTCACCCACCTACTCGCTCACCTAACCACCCGCTCACCAACTCGCTCATCCACCCACAAAGTAACCCACCAACCCCACCCACCCATCCATTGTGACTGTGTGTGGGTGAGCGAGTGGGTGAGTGTGTGAGCGTTATCACCCTGTGTGGGTGAGTGGGTGAGTGAGTGGGTGAGTGAGTGGGTGAGCGTTATCGCCCCGTGTGTGGGTGAGCGTTATCGCCCCGTGTGTGGGTGAGTGAGTGAGTGAGTGGGCGAGTGTGTGGGTGAGCGGGTGAATGATTGAGTGGGTGGGTGAATGATTGAGTAGGTGAGCGTTATCGCCCCGTTTGTGTGTGTGTGTGTGCGAGTAATTCCGTAACTAAGTGGCGAGTTGTTTGAGTTCCCACGCTCTCCCACCTCGCCTGCTGTGGCGCCTTTGCACCTGGTGGACTGGTCGGAGGGTGGCATCGGCAGTCACCTCATGAGCCAACACTTCACTCGGTCACTCGGTCAGCCACTCAGTCAGCCACTCAGTCATCCATCCACTCTGCCAGTCTCTCACTCAGCCAGTCACGCACTCACCCAGTCTCTCAGCCAGTCTCTCGCTCACCCAGTCTCTCACTCACCCAGTCACTCACCCACCCAGTCACTCACTCACCCAGTCACTCACCCAGTCTCTCACTCACTCAGTCACTCACCCAGTCTCTCACTCACCCAGTCACTCACCCAGTCTCTCGCTCAACCAGTCACTCGCTCACCCAGTCTCTCACTCACCCAGTCACTCACCCACCCAGTCACTCACCCACCCAGTCACTCACTCACCCAGTCACCCAGTCACTCACCCAGTCATTCACTCGCCCAGTCACTCACTCAGTGTCTCACTCACCAAGTCACCCAGTCTCTCACTCACCCAGTCACTCACCCAGTCAGTCACTCACCCAGTCACTCAGTCTCTCACTCACCCAGTTATTCACTCACCCAGTTATTCACTCACCCAGTCACTGACTCACCCAGTCACTCACTCACCCAGTCACTCACTCACCCAGTCTCTCACTCACCCAGTTACTCACCCAGTCTCTCATTCACCCAGTCTCTCACTCACCCAGTCACTCACTCACCCAGTCACTCACTCACTCACCCAGTCTCTCACTCACCCAGTCGCTCGCTTACCCAGTCACTCGCTCACCCAGTCACTCGCTCACCCAGTCACTCGCTCACCCAGTCACTCGCTCACCCAGTGTCTCGCTCACCCAGTCTCTCACTCACCCAGTCACTCACCCAGTCTCTCACTCACCCAGTCACTCACTTGCCCAGTCTCTCACTCACCCAGTCACTCACTCACCCAGTCTCTCACTCACCCAGTCACTCACTCACCCAGTCACTCGCTCACCCAGTCACTCGCTCACCCAGTCACTCGCTCACCCAGTCTCTCGCTCACCCAGTCTCTCGCTCACCCAGTCACTCACTCACCCAGTCTCTCACTCACCCAGTCACTCACTCACCAAGTCTCTCACACACCCAGTCACTCACCCAGTCTCTCACTCACCCAGTCACTCACTCACCCAGTCACTCACTCACCCAGTCTCTCGCTCACCCAGTCACTCACCCAGTCACTCACTCACTCAGTCACTCACTCACTCACCCAGTCACTCACCCAGTCTCTCACTCACCCAGTCTCTCACTCACCCAGTCTCTCACTCACCCAGTCACTCACCCAGTCACTGGGTGTGTGAGAGACCTGGTGAGTGATTGACTGGGTGAGTGAGAGCCTGGGTGAATGAGAGACTGGGTGAGCGAGAGACTGGGTGAGCGAGTGACTGGGTGGGCGGGAGACTGGGTGAGTGAGTGACTGGGTGAGTGAGTGACTGGGTGAGTGAGTGACTGGGTGAGTGAGTGACTGGGTGAGTGAGTGATTGGGTGAGCGAGAGACTGGTTGAGCGGGAGACTGGTTGAGCGGGAGACTGGTTGAGCGGGAGACTGGGTGAGCGGGAGACTGGGTGAGCGGGAGACTGGGTGAGCGGGAGACTGGGTGAGAGAGCGAGTGGAGTGTGTGTGTATGGTGATATGTTAACTACCTCGCCTGGTCTACAGGAGGGTCGTGGGTTCCATCCCGACCCTAAAGTTGCCTGCTGCTGTATATTTGGAGTTTGCGGTGTCTCTCCCCGTAGTGAGATGTCAACTACCTCGCCTGGTACGCAGGAGGTGATGGTGATGATAATGGCAGCCACCGGGTTGAGCTCCTGTGATTGGTTGATGGCCTGTTCGCTTTTGAAAAATAGATTCTACTACACATTAGCTCAGTGGGGCATTGCACGTGGTTCAATAAACATTCTGTGTGAGTGTGGGTCTCTGTGAGTGTGGGTCTCTGTGGGTCTCTGTGAGTGTGGGTCTCTGTGAGTGTGGGTCTCTGTGGGTCTCTGTGAGTGTGGGTCTCTGTGGGTTTCTGTGGGTCTCTGTGGGTCTCTGTGAGTGTGGGTCTCTGTGAGTGTGGGTCTCTGTGGGTCTCTGTGAGTGTGGGTCTCTGTGGGTCTCTGTGAGTGTGGGTCTCTGCGAGTGTGAGTCTCTGTGGGTCTCTGTGAGTGTGGGTCTCTGTGAGTGTGGGTCTCTGTGAGTGTGGGTCTCTGTGGGTCTCTGTGAGTGTGGGTCTCTGTGAGTGTGGGTCTCTGTGGGTTTCTGTGGGTCTCTGTGGGTCTCTGAGTGTGGGTCTCTGTGGGTCTCTGTGAGTGTGGGTCTCTGTGAGTGTGGGTCTCTGTGAGTGTAGGTCTCTGTGAGTGTGGGTCTCTGTGGGTCTCTGTGAGTGTGGGTCTCTGTGGGTCTCTGTGAGTGTGGGTCTCTGTGGGTCTCTGTGAGTGTGGGTCTCTGTGAGTGTGGGTCTCTGTGAGTGTGGGTCTCTGTGAGTGTGGGTCTCTGTGGGTCTCAGGGTCCCTGTGGGTCTCTGAGTCTCTATCAGTGGGTTTCTGTGGTTCTCTGAGTATGGGTCTGTGGGTCTCTATGAGTGGGACTGTGAGTATGGGTCTCTGTGGGTCTCTCAGTGAGTGTGGTGAGTATCTGGTGGTGCGGTGAGTAGTGTGTGGTGAGTGAGTATTATCTGGTGCGTGTGGTGAGTGAGTAGTATCTGGTGAGTGGTGAGTGTGTTAAGTGAGTGGTTAGTGAGTGGTTAGTGTGTGGTGAGTGAGTGTGGTAAGTGAGTGGTTAGTGTGTGGTGAGTGGGTGAGTGGTGAGTGAGTGGTGAGTGTGGTGAGTGTGGTGAGTGAGTGTAGTATCTGATGGTGCGGTGCTGCGCGGTACAGATGGTGACGCGGACAAAGAAAGTTTTTGTCGGAGGTCTCTCAGCCAGTACGGTGCTGGAGGACGTCAAACATTACTTTGAGCAGTTCGGAAAGGTACCCGCTCGCTCGCCCACTCGCTCACCCACTCGCTCACCCACCCGCTCGCTCACCCACCCGCTCGCTCACCTGCTCGCTCACCCACTCGCTCACCCACTCACTTGCTCGCTCACCCACTCGCTCACCCACCCACTTGCTCGCTCACCCACTCGCTCACCCACCCACTTGCTCGCTCACCCACTCGCTCACCCACCCACTTGCTCGCTCACCCACTCGCTCACCCACTCACTCGCTCCCCCACTCGCTCACTCACCGCTCAGCAACCCGCTCGCTTACTCACTCGCTTGCTCACCCACTCACTCGCTTGCTCACCCACTCACTCGCCCAGTTAGTCACTCGCTCACTCACCCACTCACCCACCCACTCACTCACCCACTCACTCACCCACTCACTCACCCACTCGCTCGCTCACGCGCTCACCCACCCGCTCGCTCGCTCATTCACTCGCTCACTCACTTGCTCTCCTGCTCGCTTGCTCAATCACCCACTTGCCCGGTCACTCACCCACTCGCTCACCCACTCGCTCACTCACTTACCCACCCATTCACTCACCTGCTCACCTGATCACTCACTCTCTTGCCCGTTCACTCACCCACTCGCTCACCCACCCAACCGCTCGCTCACTCACCCACTTGCCCGCTCACTCACCCACTCGGTCACCCGCTCGCTCACTTGCCCACTCGCTCATTCACACAGACACGCGCACACACAGACACGCACACAAACACGCACACAGGCACACACACACACACAACAACAACAACCGCCATTCGCCACTAAGTGGCGGTGACGTCACCACACGACGCTTGTGCCAGGCTATGTGCACCCTGAGGCCACGTGAAGTGTCGAACGCCCGCTGGCAGGAGGTAACGGGGCAGACCCAGGTGCCACGGGTCGACTGACTGAGATGACTGGCTGATGCACCACCTGTGCCCCCTACTGTGCCAACCTGCTGTGCTTTAGCCACCCGGCGCTCTGCTCGTTGTTCTGAGCGTCGCTCCTCTGCCCTCCGTTATTGTTGGAGGGCGAGTACCTCCAACTGCCCAGTAGCGTCCTTCACGAGCCTCATCCACAGAGGCCGATCTTGACACCGCTGGTACCAGTCATCGGCAAGTCCACTCAGCTCCACGTCCTCCTGTACCACATCACTCCATCTCTTCTCTAGCCCGTGCCGCGCCCGCTTAGCCCCCTCAATCCGGCCGAACAAAAGCTGTTTCGGCATGCGGTGGCTGGGCATGCGGGCTACATGACCCAGCCATCGCAGCCTTCCTCGCTGGAGGAGCTCACCGATGGGACCTTGCCCAGATCTTTCAAGGATTTGTGAGCTCCTCACACAATCCAGTCTGGTTAAACCCAGGATGGATCGTATGCAGGACAGCCTAAATGTTTCTAATTGGCGAAGATGTTCCATTAGGGGGGTCCACGTTTCGCAAGCGTAGAGAAGGGAGGGAATGACCGTGGCCGAGAAGACCTGAAGCTTAGTGCGGAGCGACAGACCAGGTAGCTTCCACACAGCGTTATGCAACCGATGAAAAGATATTGCTGCTCGACTGATTCAGAGTGAGACCTCTGCTGTTAAACTGGAGCCAGTCATAAGCACACTGCCCAGGTATGGGAAACTCTCCACCCTCTCCACAACTGCCCCATCACCGATTGGGAGTTGTGGGGTGGAGTGTCCGATGGTACAAAATACCCAGGCAGGTGCTTAGTTTTGGTGGGGCTGATGGTAAGGCACCACCTCTTAGTGGCACGCTCCAGTCTCAGCAGCAGCGTCTCCAACTCCTCCTCTGAATGAGCAGCTATTACCAAATCATCAGCATACATAACGTGGTTGAGCAATAGGGAGCCATCCCTTGACCGCACCCAGGCATCGATCAGCCTCCCATTATATCTGTACCATATGGAGATTCCCCCGGTACAGCTATTGAAGGCTTCACGAACTACGTGGTCAAAATAGATGTTAAATAATGTGGGAGCCAGAGGACATCCCTGTCGCACCCCATGGTGTACAGGGAATGGCTCTGACTCCCGGCCACGTAGTTTTACCCGGGCCTGCTCACCATCATGAAGGTCCTTAATGATCGTGAGCAGAGGGTCAGGTACTCCAAAAGCACGAAGAACGACCCAGAGCCCAGGCCTACTGATGGTATCATAGGCCTTGACCAGGTCAATAAAGCAGAGATGTAGGTCTTGTTGGAATTCCCTACACCTCTGCTGTAGCAGACGGACAGAAAATATGGCATCTGTGCAGGACCGCCCTTTCCTGAAACCGCATTGGGGCTCCGCAAGCCTCTCCTCAGCGTGCCTGGCAAGGTGATGTTGAATAATCCTTGCCAGGACCTTTCCCGGCACACTGAGGAGTGAGATGCCCCTGTAGTTGTTACAGTCTGTGCGGTCCCCCTTCTTAAAAAGGGGGACCACCAGGGCATCCTTCCAATCCTGCGGAACCCGTCCAGTGGTCCAGACTGTTGTTATGATGTCATATAGGGCAGTCTGTGCACAAACGCCACCCTCCCTCAGCATTTCGCTTGGGAGATCATCTCTGCCCGCTGCCTTTCCTGGTCTCAGACTCCGGATCGCCTTCCCTACTTCCTCAACAGATGGCACCTCAGCCAGCCACTCACAGGGGTTGACTTCTTCCAATATTTGAGGCACCGTAGCCTCAGCAGGGTCATCCTCACTTTGTGCCACGATGTTTTCCTGGCTGAGGGATTTTCTCTCCCCCAGGACCTCACAGAAATGCTCAGCAAATCTGCGAACCTGTTCCTGGGGGTCGGAGATTGGATCACCATTTTTTCCCCTCATGATGGTAATAGGTGTGGCGCTGCAGGTTACTTTTTTGATGGAGTTATATAGAGATTTGTGATCGCGAGCCACTGCGGCAAACTCCAACTCCTCAGCAACCCGCGACCACCACCCATCCTTGCAGCGCCTCACGGCTCTCCGAACCTCCGAGCGAAGGCTGCGGTAAGCCTCCTCATTCTCTGACGTGGGATTCTGTAGCTGATGACAGTGGGCCTGTCGCTTTTTCTCAACTATCCTGAACACCTGCTCTGTCAGCCAGGGTGTCTGGGGAGGTCTGTACCGCGTACCCAAAGCAGCCATTGCAGCTGCATGAGTCACAGTCCTAAACCTCGCCCATTTACCCTCGACATCAGGAGGAGTCGGGGACGATGCCAATCCCAGCCGCAAGCGATGATGAAATTCTCGCTTGCAATTTTCATCAGATAACTGAGACCAGGCCACTTTAGGTTGGAATGGGGTCCTGGGTGTACACCCACCACCGGAGTGGAAGAATGGCAGGCGCATCTTACAGATGACTAGTCGATGGTCCGAGGGCAAATCAGCTCTACGGTAGGTCCTGGTGTCAAGGACATGGGCTCGCATCCGCTGGTCCGTCACTATGTAGTCCAGCAGATGTTCTTGCTTGGACCCGGCATGCATCCATGATGTTGTGTGGATACGCCGATGCCGGAACAGCGTGTTGGTAATTACAAGCCCACGGGCTGTACAAAAATCTAGCAGCCTCCTACCGTTGTTATTGAGCTGATCTGGCCCATGCCCTCCAATCACTCCAGACCAGGTGCCAGTATCATGACCAACTCGGGCATTGAAGTCACCCAACATGATGACTCTTATCCCGAGAGGCCACTTTAGCCAGCACCTGTGACAGGAGGTCATAGTAGGCATCTGACTCATCGGCTTTGCCTGCATCCCTCCACGGATGTTCATCTTCGGTGGGGGCATAAGTAACCACGACCACCATTCCTCGCCTCCGGTTGATGGGAAGGCGAGCCCAAAGTAGCCTGGGACTTACAGCTTCCCACACCTCACCGCCACGCTCCCACGCCCCCACGCCCCCTTCATTCTTTTGTTCAAAAGAAGACCCACACCCTGTTGTTTGGCAGTCTGCTGCCCCGAGTAGAGGACTGTCCACCCCTCATGGTGGCAGGAGCCAGAGCCGGTCCACCGGACCTCCTGAATGCCGCACAGATCCAGGCGGTACCGGTCCAGCTCCCGACAGAGGAGTGGCAGCCTCTCCTCCGCAGTGAGCTTTCGAACATTCCACGTGGCCACCCGTAGTGGCTTTTCGTTGTTTCTGGAGGAGCCCCGAGGGTAGAGATTCAATCTCCTGGCTCCGCCAATTGGGGTTTGGCCAGGAGACGTCATTGACGCCTGGCCCCCCGGGGCCTCCGGCACAAGCTTATTAGTTACATATTTCAGTTTAACTCGTGGTTTCGTGGTAATTAATTGAAGGTGGAGGGGTTACCAGCCCCTCGCACCCGTCCAGAGCCCCCGTTTACCCCTGTGGTGAACACATATGCCATGAGGGGAGGAGCCAATTAAAATTGGACCTCCCCCCACAGCACTGTCCACGACAGAGTTGCCCGTCCGGCACCGCGAGGAGGTAGGGGGTTGTTTTGCCGCACAGACACACACACAGACACACACACACAGACACACACTCACAGACACACACACAGACACACACACACACAGACACACACACAGACACACACACACAGACACACACACACAGACACACACACACAGACACACACACACACACAGACACACACACAGACACAGACACACACACACAGACACAGACACACAGACACACACACACAGACACACACACACAGACACACACACACAGACACACACACACAGACACACACACAGACACACACACAGACACACACACAGACACACACACACAGTGACACACACACACAGACACACACACACAGACACAGTGACACACACACACTCACACACACACTCGCACACACACGCACACACACACTCACACAGACACACACAGACACACACACAGACACACACACTCACACACAGACACACACACTCACACACACACAGTGACACACACAGACACACACAGACACACACAGACACACACAGACACACACACACACACAGTGACACAGACACACACAGACACAGACACAACAACCGCCATTCGCCACTAAGTGGCGGTGACGTCACCACGACGCTTGTGCCAGGCTATGTGCACCCTGAGGCCACGTGAAGTGTCGAACGCCCGCTGGCAGGTGGTCACGGGGCAGACCCAGGTGCCACGGGTCGACTGACTGAGATGACTCGCTGATGCACCACCTGTGCCCCCTACTGTGCCAACCTGCTGTGCTTTAGCCACCCGGCGCTCCGCTCGCTGTTGTGAGCGTCGCTCCTCCGCCCTCCGTTGTTGTTGGAGGGCGACTGCCTCCAACTGCCCAGTAGCATCCTTCACGAGCCTCCTCCACAGAGGCCGATCTTGACACCGCTGGTACCAGTCATCGGCAAGTCCACTCAGCTCCACGTCCTCCTGTACCACATCACTCCATCTCTTCTCTAGCCCGTGCCGCGCCCGCCCAGCCCCCTCAATCCGGCCAAACAAAAGCTGTTTCGGCATGCGGTGGCTGGGCATGCGGGCTACATGATCCAGCCATCGCAGCCTTGCCTGCCGGAGGAGCTCACCGATGGGACCCTGCCCAGATCTTTCAAGGATTTGTGAGCTCCTCACACAATCCAGTCTGGTTAAACCCAGGATGGATCGTAGGCAGGTCAGCCTAAATGTTTCTAACCGGCGAAGATGTTCCATTAGGGGGGGTCCACGTTTCGCAAGCGTAGAGAAGGGAGGGAATGACCGTGGCCGAGAAGACCTGAAGCTTAGTGCGGAGCGACAGACCAGGTAGCTTCCACACAGCGTTACGCAACCGATGAAAAGATATTGCCGCTCGACTGATTCGGAGTGAGACCTCTGCTGTTAAACTGGAGCCAGTCATAAGCACACTGCCCAGGTATGGGAAACTCTCCACTCTCTCCACAACTGCCCCATCACCGATTGGGAGTTGTGGGGGTGGAGTGTCCGATGGTACAAAATACCCAGGCAGGTGCTTAGTTTTGGTGGGGCTGATGGTAAGGCCCCACCTCTTAGTGGCACGCTCCAGTCTCAGCAGCAGCGTCTCCAACTCCTCCTCTGACTGAGCAGCTATTACCAAGTCATCAGCATACATAACGTGGTTGAGCAATAGGGAGCCATCCCTTGACCGCACCCGGGCATCGATTAGCCTCCCATTATATCTGTACCATATGGAGATTCCCCCGGTACAGCTATTGAAGGCTTCACGAACTACATGGTCAAAATAGATGTTAAATAATGTGGGAGCCAGAGGACATCCCTGTCGCACCCCAAGGTGTACAGGGAATGGCTCTGACTCCCGGCCACGTAGTTTTACCCGGGCCCGCTCACCATCATGAAGGTCCTTAATGATCGTGAGCAGAGGGTCAGGTACTCAAAAAGCACGAAGAACGACCCAGAGCCCAGGCCTACTGATGGTATCATAGGCCTTGACCAGGTCAATAAAGCAGAGATGTAGGTCTTGTTGGAATTCCCTACACCTCTGCTGTAGCAGACGGACAGAAAATATGGCATCTGTGCAGGACCGCCCTTTCCTGAAACCGCATTGGGGCTCCGCAAGCCTCTCCTCAGCGTGCCTGGCAAGGCGATGCTGAATAATCCTTGCCAGGACCTTTCCCGGCACACTGAGGAGTGAGATGCCCCTGTAGTTGTTACAGTCTGTGCGGTCCCCCTTCTTAAAAAAGGGGGACCACCAGGGCATCCTTCCAATCCTGCGGAACCCGTCCAGTGGTCCAGACTGTTGTTATGATGTCATATAGGGCAGTCTGTGCACAAACGCCACCCTCCCTCAGCATTTCGCTTGGGAGATCATCTCTGCCCGCTGCCTTTCCTGGTCTCAGACTCCGGATCGCCTTCAATACTTCCTCAGCAGATGGCACCTCAGCCAGCCACTCACAGGGGGTGACTTCATCCAATATTTGAGGCACCGCAACCTCAGCAGGGTCATCCTCACTTTGTGCCACGATGTTTTCCTGGCTGAGGGATTTTCCCTCCCCCAGGACCTCACAGAAATGCTCAGCAAATCTGCGAACCTGTTCACACAGACACACACACACAGACACACACACACACAGACACACACACAGACACACACACACAGACACACACACACAGACACACACACAGTGACACACACACACAGAGACACACAGACACAGTGACACACACACACTCACACACACACTCACACACACACTCACACAGACACACACAGACACACACACAGACACACACACAGACACACACACACAGACACTCACACACACACAGTGACACACACAGACACACACAGACACACACAGACACAGTGACACAGACACACACAGACACACACAGACACACAGACACACACACACACAGACACACACACACAGACACACACACACAGACACACACACACAGACACACACACACAGTGACACACACAGACACACACACACACAGACACAAACACACACACACACAAGACACACACACAGACACACACACACACAAGACACACACACAGACACACACACACACAGTGACACACACACACACAGACACACACACACAGTGACACACACACACACAGACACACACACACAGACACACACACACAGACACACAGACACACACACAGTGACACACACACACTCACACACACACTCACACACACACAGACACACACTCACACACACACAGACACACACAGACACACACACTCACACACACACAGACACACACAGACACACACACACAGACACACACACACACAGACACACACACAGACACACACACACAGACACACACACACACAGTGACACAGACACACACAGACACACACAGACACACACACAGACACACACACACAAACACACACACAGACACACACACACACAGTGACACAGACACACACAGACACACACACACACAGACACACACACACAGACACACACACACACAGACACACACACAGACACACACACAAACACACACACAGACACACACACACAGACACACACACACACAGACACAAACACACACACACACAAGACACACACACAGACACACACACACACAGTGACACACACACACACAGACACACACACACAGTGACACACACACACACAGACACACACACACAGACACACAGACACAGACACACAGACACACACACAGTGACACACACACACTCACACACACACTCACACACACACAGACACACACTCACACACACACAGACACACACAGACACACACACTCACACACACACAGACACACACAGACACACACACACAGACACACACACACACAGACACACACACACAAACACACACACAGACACACACACACACAGTGACACAGACACACACAGACACACACAGACACACACACAGACACACACACACAAACACACACACAGACACACACACACACAGTGACACAGACACACACAGACACACACACACACAGACACACACACAGACACACACACACACAGACACACACACAGACACACACACAGACACACACACACACACCCACGCTCTCTAGGGGTGCCCCACCTGGTGTGGCCTCTGTGCCTGCGTCTGTCGCCATGGAAACTCCCAAACCCACTCCGTCTCCTAGGTAGCCTCACCTGGGTGAGGTGGTGAGGGTGACATTGCTCACCTGGGTGAGGTGGTGAGGGTGACATTGCTCACCTGGGTGAGGTGGTGAGGGTGACATTACTCACCTGGGTGAGGTGGTGAGGGTGACATTGCTCACCTGGGTGAGGTGGTGAGGGTGACATTGCTCACCTGGGTGAGGTGGTGAGGGTGACATTACTCACCTGGGTGAGGTGGTGAGGGTGACATTACTCACCTGGGTGAGGTGGTGAGGGTGACATTGCTCACCTGGGTGAGGTGGTGAGGGTGACATTACTCACCTGGGCGAGTGGTGAGGTGGTGAGGGTGACATTACTCACCTGGGTGAGGTGGTGAGGGTGACATTACTCACCTGGGCGAGGTGGTGAGGTAGTGAGGGTGACATTACTCACCTGGGTGAGGTGGTGACGGTGACATTGCTCACCTGGGTGAGGTGGTGAGGTGGTGAGGGTGACATTACTCACCTGGGTGAGGTGGTGAGGGTGACATTACTCACCTGGGTGAGGTGGTGAGGGTGACATTACTCACCTGGGCGAGGTGGTGAGGGTGACATTGCTCACCTGGGTGAGGTGGTGAGGGTGACATTGCTCACCTGGGTGAGGTGGTGAGGTGGTGAGGGTGACATTGCTCACCTGGGTGAGGTGGTGAGGGTGACATTGCTCACCTGGGTGAGGTGGTGAAGTGGTGAGGTGGTGAGGTGGTGAGGGTAACTGAACTCACCTGGGTGAGTGCGCCGTAAAACATTGCCGACACTGGGGGAGATACAAAGGCGGCCGGGCGTGGTGGTGGTGGTGGTGGTGGAGATGGTGGTGGTGGTGGAGATGGTGGTGGTGGTGGAGATGGTGGTGGTGGTGGAGATGGTGGTGGTGGAGATGGTGGTGGTGGTGGTGGAGGTGGTGGTGGTGGTGGTGGAGATGGTGGTGGAGATGGTGGTGGTGGTGGTGGTGGAGATGGTGGTGGTGGTGGAGATGGTGGAGAGATGGTGGTGGGTCATTTTCCATTTCATTTCCATTTATTTTGGTATAGCCCTGTGAGCCATTCTGCTCTTGAATCGGGTGCAACCACAACAAACAAAAAAACTCAAACACGAACAAGAACAACGTCTTCAAGTGACTTTGTCTGACTGTGCAAACAGAAAATCCTTGAAAAAAACACAGCAAAATATTCCTGATAAAAGCACCGTGTACACCACTAACGCTGTGTGCAAAAAATCCCAGTGGGATGCAAGTCAAACAACAACAAGACAACCAAGATTAAGGCCATCAGTCTAACTCCGTACTACAATAAACACGAACATGGCCAGACCAATAAACGTTTTCGAAATCGCCAAAATGAAGCCATCAATGCAACGTGACAGTGATCACAGGGACTGTGACCGAATTTTTTAACAGTAAACTACATAAATAACGTGTAACACCAAACCCTAGAGCCATAGCTGGCTGCATGGGTCACTCCACAAACAACAGGAGCATCATATTCTTAGCGCTTTCGGTTAAAGTCACGTTGAAGGGAAACAATAAAATAATAAAACATATATATAAAACAATAAAAATTCTCACGACGTTTCGACCATAACACAAACGGTCATCATCAGGCGTGAAAACCAACAGGAGCATCAGTCGGAGTATCACATTTTTCAATGCACCTTTAAAGATCGGCACGCTAAATCAAAATACAGATAATACTTTGCAGAGGTCATCCGGAGCGAAACATTTTATTTTATTTTAGGCCGCTGAATAGCAGTGGCAGCTAGGGGTGTAACAACTCCTCTAGAGCAGTTTTGAGTTGAAGATCCCGTAGGTATTGATTCAAGTTGCAGTTGATTGGCAATAGCATTCCAGACCCTGGGGGCATCAATATCAAAGGCCCTTCCTCCGGTTTTTGTACGGCAATAGGGGAATGTGAAGCTGGTAAATGAGCGAAGACCTGAGGTCAAATTTGTTCTTTGAGAGGAGATCCAGTAGGTAGTCAGCGGATTTTTTTTATAGTATATCGTGAATAAATAAGATCTGGTGCACAAGCCGTCGGACATTAAGAGATGTTAAAGTTTGACCCAATGTAGAGATCACAGACGGTGAGTCCTATACGGGCAGTATCAATGCAAATCTTAAGGCCGAGTGATAGATGGAATCAAGCTTCTTCAGTACAGTACTTGGGGCTGATTTATACACGATGTCACAGTAGTCAAGTAGAGGCAGTATGGTAGCTTTTGTCAATTCCAAACGGAACATTGGGGGGAAGCAGTGCTTGTGTCAATAGAGAAAACCAATTTTTATTTTTGTCTTTTTACCAATATAATCAATGTGATCTTCAAAATTCAGTTTTGAATCCAGGATGACCCCAAGATACTTATAGATCTTGACTTGCTCTATTCGATAATTATTTAAGGAATGTAATTGTGGAAAATTAACTTCCCGCTTTAGTCCCGGTGAGAAGCATAGCACCTTGGTTTTGGAGGTATTCAGGACTAGTTTAAGAGCAACTAGCTGATGTTGTGGTTTTTTGAAATCACCCTGGAGCTTAGCAATCGCCGTCATCCGGAGAGCGGCCAGCAGTAATCAGTATCGTGTCATCTGCAAAAAGATTTACCCTGGAATGATCCAGGTCAGTGCCCAAGTCATTGACATAAAGAGGTGGAGATGGTGATGGTGGAGATGGAATTGGTGGTGGTGGTGGAGTTGGTTGTGGTGGTGGTGGTTGTGGTGTTGGTGATGGTGGAGCTGGTTGTGGTGGTGGTTGTGGTGTTGGTGATGGTGGAGTTGGTTGTGGTAGTGGTGGTTGTGGTGGAGGTGGTTGTGGTTGTGGTGGTGTTGGTGATGGTGGAACTGGTTGTGGTGGTTGTGGTGGAGCTGGTTGTGGTTGTGGTGGAGCTGGTTGTGGTTGTGGTGGAGGTGGTTGTGGTGGTGGAGCTGGTGGTGGTTGTGGTGGAGCTGGTGGTGGTGGTGGTGGAGCTGGTTGTGTTGGTTGTGGTGGAGCTGGTTGTGGTGGAGGTGGTTGTGGTGGTGGTGGTGGAGCTGGTGGTGGTGGTGGTGGAGCTGGTTGTGGTTGTGGTGGAGGTGGTTGTGGTGGTGGTGGTGGAGCTGGTGGTGGTGGTGGAGCTGGTTGTGGTTGTGGTGGAGGTGGTTGTGGTGGTGGTGCTGGTTGTGGTGGTTGTGGTTGTGGTGGGGCTGGTTGTGGTGGTTGTGGTGGAGCTGGTTGTGGTTGTGGTGGAGGTGGTTGTGGTGGTGGTGGTGGTGGTGGTGGAGCTGGTGGTGGTTGTGGTGGAGCTGGTTGTGGTGGTTGTGGTTGTGGTGGAGCTGGTTGTGGTGGAGCTGGTTGTGGTGGTCGTGGAGCTGGTGGTGGTGGTGGTGGAGCTGGTTGTGGTTGTGGTGGAGGTGGTTGTGGTGGTGGTTGTGGTGGTGGAGGTGGTGGTGGAGGTGGTGGTGGAGGTGGTGGTGGAGGTGGTGGTGGAGGTGGTGGTGGTGGTGGTGGAGGTGGTGGTGGTGGTGCTGGTCAACACCACCACCCCCTCGTGTGCCGTTCCGGCCTTCACAGGCCGCTGCTGCTAACTCGCTAACAGCACTTGCCCCTACAAGTCTGTTAAAGGCTGCACGGGGGATCTTTGTCTTTGTGCTGTCCGCAGGTCGAGGATGCCATGCTGATGTTCGACAAAACGACGAACAGGCATAGGGGTGAGTACGTGGGTGAGCGCGGGGTGAGGTTTGGTGAGTGAGAGGGTGAGCGAGCGGTACGTCGGGCGGGTGAGGTTTGGTGAGCGGAGCGAGTGAGATGTGGGGTGAGTGAGAGGGTGAGCGAGGTGAGGTTTGGTGAGAGGGTGAGTGAGATGTCAGGTGAGTGAGGTGAGTTTGTGTATATATGGGTGAGTGTGTGTGTTTGGGTGAGTGTGTGTTTGGGTGAGTTTGTGTGTATATGCGTGAGTTTGTGTGTATATGGGTGAGTGTGTGTTTGGGTGAGTGTGTGTGTATATGGGTGAGTGTGTGTGTATGGGGGAGTGTGTATTTATATGGGTGAGTGTATGTGTGAGAGTGTATATACGTGTGAGTGTGTGTGAGAGTGTGTGTTTGTGTGTATATACGTGTGTTGTGTGTGTGTGTATACGTGTGTTGTGTGTGTGTATATGTATGTGTGAGAGTGTGTGTTTATATACGTGTGTATACGTGTGTATGTGTGTGTATACGTGTGTGTGTGTGTGTATATATGTGTGTGAGTGTGTGTGTGTATATGTGAGTGTATATACGTGTGTTTGTGTGCGTGTATATACACGTGTTTGTGTACGTGTGTTTGTGTGTATATACTTGTGTTGTGTGTCTATGTGTGTATATATGTGTGAGAGTGTGTGTGTGTATACGTGTGTGTTTGTGTGTATCTGGCTGTCCGTGTAGAATCTGGTTAAATCTGGATGAACGGCTGTGACATTGACAAGGACACGCGCATCAGCACACGCACACACTACGCACACTGTATAGAGTCGTGTGTGTAGTGTATAGAGTGCAATATATACTAGTGTGTGTGTATAGTTGTGTGTAGTGTGAGTGTGTATAGTGTGTGTGTATAGTAGTGTGTGTGTGTATAGTAGTGTGTATAGTAGTGTGTATAGTAATGTGTGTGTATAGTAGTGTGTGTGTATTGTAGTGTGTGTATAGTAGTGTGTATATAGTAGTGTGTGTGTGTATAGTAGTGTGTGTATATAGTGTGTGTGTGTATAGTAGTGTGTATAGTAGTGTGTATAGTAATGTGTGTGTATAGTAGTGTGTGTGTGTGTATATAGTGTGTGTAGTGTGTGTATAGTAGTGTATATATAGTAGTGTGTGTGTATAGTAGTGTGTGTAGTGTGTGTATAGTAGTGTGTGTGTATTGTAGTGTGTATATATAGTAGTGTGTATATATAGTAGTGTATATATAGTAGTGTGTGTGTGTATAGTAGTGTGTGTATATAGTGTGTGTGTGTATAGTTGTGTGTAGTGTGAGTGTGTAGTGTGTGTGTGTATAGTAATGTGTGTGTATAGTAATGTGTGTATAGTAGTGTGTGTGTATAGTAGTGTGTATATATAGTAGTGTGTGTGTGTATAGTAGTGTGTATATAGTGTGTCTAGTGTGTGTGTATAGTAATGTGTGTATAGTAGTGTATATATAGTAGTGTATATGTAGTAGTGTGTGTGTGTATAGTAGTGTGTGTATATAGTGTGTGTCTAGTGTGTGTGTGTATAGTAATGTGTGTTTGTATAGTAGTGTGTGTATAGTAGTGTATATATAGTAGTGTGTGTGTATAGTGTGAGTGTGTATAGTAGTGTGTATAGTAGTGTGTATAGTAATGTGTGTGTATAGTAATGTGTGTGTATAGTAGGGTGTGTGTATAGTAGTGTGTGTAGTGTGTGTATAGTAGTGTGTATATAGTAGTGTATATATAGTAGTGTGTGTGTATAGTAGTGTGTATATAGTGTGTGTCTAGTGTGTGTGTATAGTAATGTGTTTGTATAGTAGTGTGTGTATAGTAGTGTATATATAGTAGTGTGTGTATAGTAGTGTGTGTGTATATAGTGTGTGTTTAGTGTGTGTGTATATATATAGTAGTGTGTATAGTGTGTGTGTATATATAGTAGTGTGTATAGTGTGTATATAGTAATGTGTGTATATATACAGTGAGGGAAAAAAGTATTTGATCCCCTGCTGATTTTGTACGTTTGCCCACTGACAAATAAATGATCAGTCTATAATTTTAATGGTAAGTTTATTTGAACAATGAGAGACAGAATAACAACAACAAAATCCAGAAAAACGCATGTTAAAAATGTTATTAATTGATTTGCATTTTAATGAGGGAAATAAGTATTTGACCCCTCTGCAAAACATGACTTAGTACTTGGTGGCAAAACCCTTGTTGGCAGTCACAGAGGTCAGACGTTTCTTGTAGTTGGCCACCAGGTTTTCACACATCTCAGGAGGGATTTTGTCCCACTCCTCTTTGCAGATCTTCTCCAAGTCATTAAGGTTTCGAGGCTGACGTTTGGCAACTCGAACCTTCAGCTCCCTCCACAGATTTTCTATGGGATTAAGGTCTGGAGACTGGCTAGGCCACTCCAGGACCTTAATGTGCTTCTTCCTGAGCCACTCCTTTGTTGCCTTGGCCGTGTGTTTTGGGTCATTGTCATGCTGGAATACCCATCCACGACCCATTTTCAATGCCCTGGCTGAGGGAAGGAGGTTCTCGCCCAAGATTTGACGGTACATGGCCCCGTCCATCGTCCCTTTGATGCGGTGAAGTTGTCCTGTCCCCTTAGCAGAAAAACACCCCCATAATGTTTCCACCTCCATGTTTGAAGGTGGGGATGGTGTTCTTGGGGTCATAGGCAGCATTGCTCCTCCTCCAAACACGGCGAGTTGAGTTGATGCCAAAGAGCTCAATTTTGGTCTCATCTGACCACAACACTTTCACCCAGTTGTCCTCTGAATCATTCAGATGTTCATTGGCAAACTTCAGACGGGCATGTATATGTGCTTTCTTGAGCAGGGGGACCTTGCGGGCGCTGCAGGATTTCAGTCCTTCACGGCGTAGTGTGTTACCAATTGTTTTATTGGTGACTATGATCCCAGCTGCCTAGAGATCATTGACAAGATCCTCCCGTGTAGTCCTGGGCTGATTCCTGACTGTTCTCATGATCATTGCAACTCCACGAGGTGAGATCTTGCATGGAGCCCCAGGCCGAGGGAGATTGACAGTTTTGTGTTTCTTCCATTTGCGAATAATCGCACCAACTGTTGTCACCTGCTCACCAAGCTGCTTGGCAATGGTCTTGTAGCCCATTCCAGCCTTGTGTAGGTCTACAATCTTGTCCCTGACATCCTTGGAGAGCTCTTTGGTCTTGGCCATGGTGGAGAGTTTGGAATCTGATTGATTGATTGCTTCTGTGGACAGGTGTCTTTAATACAGGTAACAAGTTGAGATTAGGAGCACTCCCTTTAAGAGTGTGCTCCTAATCTCAGCTTGTTACCTGTATAAAAGACACCTAGGAGCCAGAAATCTTTCTGATTTGAGAGGGGGTCAAATACTTATTTCCCTCACTAAGATGCAAATCAATTTATAACATTTTTGACATGCGTCTTTCTGGATTTTTGTTGTTGTTATTCTGTCTCTCACTGTTCAAATAAACCTACCATTAAAATTATAGACTGATCATTTATTTGTCAGTGGGCAAACGTACAAAATCAGCAGGGGATCAAATACTTTTTTCCCTCACTGTAGTAGTGTGTATAGTAGTGTGTGTGTGTGTATATAGTAGTGTGTGTGTATATAGTAGTGTGTGTGTATATAGTAGTGTGTGTGTGTGTGTATATAGTAGTGTGTGTGTGTATATAGTAGTGTGTGTGTGTGTATATAGTAGTGTGTGTGTGTGTATATAGTAGTGTGTGTGTGTATAGTAGTGTGTGTGTGTGTATAGTAGTGTGTGTGTGTGTATAGTAGTGTGTGTGTGTATAGTAGTGTGTGTGTATAGTAGTGTGTGTGTGTGTGTATATAGTAGTGTGTGTGTGTATATAGTAGTGTGTGTGTGTATAGTAGTGTGTGTGTGTATAGTAGTGTGTGTGTGTATATATAGTAGTGTGTGTGTGTATATAGTAGTGTGTGTATAGTAGTGTGTGTGTGTATATATAGTAGTGTGTGTGTGTATAGTAGTGTGTGTGTGTGTATAGTAGTGTGTGTGTGTATAGTAGTGTGTGTGTATATAGTAGTGTGTGTGTGTGTATATAGTAGTGTGTGTGTGTATATAGTAGTCTGTGTGTGTATATATAGTATAAGTGTGTGTATATAGTAGTGTGTGTGTGTATATAGTAGTGTGTGTATATAGTAGTGTGTGTGTATATATAGTAGTGTGTGTGTGTGTGTATATAGTAGTGTGTGTGTGTGTATATAGTAGTGTGTGTGTGTATATAGTAGTGAGTGTGTGTATATAGTATAAGTGTGTGTATATAGTAGTGTGTGTATGTATATAGTAGTGTGTGTGTGTGTATATAGTAGTGTGTGTATATAGTAGTGTGTGTATATAGTATAAGTGTGTGTATATAGTATAAGTGTGTGTATATAGTATAAGTGTGTGTGTATATAGTAGTGTGTGTGTGTATATAGTAGTGTGTGTGTGTATATAGTAGTGTGTGTGTGTATATAGTAGTGTGTGTGTGTATATAGTAGTGTGTGTGTGTGTGTATATAGTAGTGTGTGTATATATAGTAGTGTGTGTGTGTGTGTATATATAGTAGTGTGTGTGTAGTGTGTGTATATACAGTATAAGTGTGTGTAGCGTGTATATACAGTATAAGTGTGTGTAGTGTGTATATACAGTATAAGTGTGTGTAGTGTGTATATACAGTGTAAGTGTGTGTAGTGTGTGTATATACAGTGTAAGTGTGTGTAGTGTGTGTATATACAGTATAAGTGTGTGTAGTGTGTGTATATACAGTATAAGTGTGTGTAGTGTGTATATACAGTATAAGTGTGTGTAGTGTGTGTGTATACAGTATAAGTGTGTGTAGTGTGTGTGTATACAGTATAAGTGTGTGTAGTGTGTGTGTATACAGTATAAGTGTGTGTAGCGTGTGTGTATATACAGTATAAGTGTGTGTAGCGTGTGTATATACAGTATAAGTGTGTGTAGCGTGTGTATATACAGTATAAGTGTGTGTAGCTTGTGTATATACAGTATAAGTGTGTGTAGTGTGTATATACAGTACAAGTGTGTGTAGTGTGTATATACAGTATAAGTGTGTGTAGTGTGTATATACAGTATAAGTGTGTATAGCGTGTATATACAGTATAAGTGTGTGTATAGCGTGTGTGTATACAGTATAAGTGTGTATAGCGTGTGTATATACAGTATAAGTGTATGTAGCGTGTGTATATACAGTATAAGTGTGTATAGCGTGTGTGTATACAGTATGTGTGTATAGCGTGTGTATATACAGTATAGTGTGCATAAGTTGACCGTGTACAGTATATGGTGTATAGCACTGTGTACAGTATAGTCTTGTACAGTATAGTGTTTGTAGTATATGTGAAGTACAGTGTTGTGGCGTGTGTGTATACAGTGCGTTCTGTGTATACAGTATGGAGTGTACGGTGTAGTGTTTATACAGTATATTCTGTAATTGTGTGCATGCCATACAGTGTTGCCTTGTATAGCATGTGTGTACAGTACAGTGTGTACAGTATAAGGTGTATGTACAATATAGTCTACGTACAGTTTAGTGTGTGTACAGTATAGTCTGTATAGTGTGTACATGTATACACTATATCGCACATTCAATGCAGTGTATAGCGTGTTTGTGTACAGTATGTGTTGTGTATAGCATGTGCATATACAGCGTGGTCTTACACAGTACAGTGTGTATACGGTAGAGTCTTGTGAAGTACAGTGTGTATACGGTATGGCGTGTGCATATATACAGTATATTGTGTGCAGCACATTTGTGTACAGTTTAGTGTGTACAGTATAGTGTTTCGCATGTGTATGCAGTACAGTGTGTGTACGGTTATAGTGTGTGCATGTTACAGTGTGGTGTGCGTACAGTGGTCTTGCGTGTACAGTATAGTGGGTATAGCATGTGTATACAGTACAGTATGCATATACAATGTGTGTACAGTATATTGATTGTACAGTGCTGTGTATACAGTATAGTGTGCATACAGTATACTGCCTATATGTACAGTAGTGCCTTACAGTGTTGTGTCTATATACAGTATGGTGTGTATACAGTATAGTGTATATGTGCAGTATGTGTTTATACAGTGTGGTGCCTATATACAGTATAGTGTGAATACAGTATAGTCTATATGTACAGTATAGTGTGAATACAGTATACTATATATGTACAGTATAGTGCATATACAGTGTGGTGTCTGTACAGTACAATGTGTACAGTATAGTGTCTGTGTACAGTATGGTGCCTCTAGTGGTGTCTATATACAGTATAGTGTATACAGTATAGTGTCTATGTACAGTATGTTTATACAGTGTGGTGTCTATATACAGTATAATCTGTATATAGCATGGTGTATATACACAGTAGTGTGAATATAGCATGTGTGTACAGTGGAGTGCCTATATACAGTATCGTGTGTACAGTGTGGTATATACAGTATAGTATATACAATAGAGTGGCTATATACAGTATCGGCTGGACATAGCATTGTGTACAGTGTATTGCCTGCGTACAGTCGGTTGTGTACAGTGGGGCGTGTACAGTATATTGTCTGGACAGTATCGTACGTGCAGTATAGTGTCTATGTACAGTATAGTGTTTTTATATACAGTATGGGGTGTACAGTATAGCGTGTGTGTACTCTGTGCGCATTGTGTAATCTGTGTACCTGTGCGTGTCTTGTGTGTCTGTGCGTGTCTGTGTGTGTCTGTGCGTGTCTTGTGTGTCTGTGCGTGTCTGTGTGTCTGTGCGTGTCTTGTGTGTCTGTGCGTGCATGTCTGTGCGTGTCTGTGTGTCTGTGGCTGCCCGTGTGTGTCTGTACGTATCTGTGCGTGTCCGTGCGTGTCCGTGCGTGCGTGTCTGTGGGTGCCCATGCGTGCGTGTCTGTGCGTGTCCGTGCGTGTCCGTGCGTGTCCGTGCGTGTCTGTGCGTGTCTGTCCGTGTCTGTGCGTGCCTGTGCGTGCCTGTGCGTGTCTGTGCGTGTCTGTGTGTGTCTGTGCGTGTCTTGTGTGTCTGTGCGTGTCTGTGCGTGTCTGTGGCTGCCCGTGCGTGTCTGTGCGTGTCTGTGGGTGTCTGTGGGTGCCCGTGCGTGTCTGTGCGTGTCTGTGCGTGTCCGTGCGTGTCTGTGCGTGGATGCCCCAGGCTTTGGCTTCGTGACGTTCGAGAGCGAGGAGGTGGTGGAGAAAGTCTGCGACATTCACTTCCATGAGATCAACAACAAGATGGTACGCAACCACAGACAAAGCTCCCCCAGGTAGCCTCCAGCAGGGCTGTAGGGGCAAGTGCTGTTAGTAGTAGCGAGTAGCACCACCTATGATACACACACAGATAAAGCTCCCCCAGGTAGCCTCCAGCAGGGCTGTAGGGGCAAGTGCTGTTAGTAGCACCACCTATGATACACACACAGACAAAGCTCCCCCAGGTAGCCTCTAGCAGGGCTGCAGGGGCAAGTGCTGTTAGTAGTAGCGAGTAGCACCACCTATGATGTACACACACAGACAAAGGTCCCCCAGGTAGCCTGTAGCAGGGCTGTAGGGGCAAGTGCTGTTAGTAGTAGCGAGTAGCACTACCTATGATGCACACACTGAGGGGGTGGGTGGCCAGCACCACTCCCGGCCGCCTTTGTCTCCCCCAGTGCTAGCGAAGTTCACTTCACCACCACCGTCACTTCACCACCACTACACCACCACCACCCCACCACCACTACACCACCACTACACCACCAACACCACTACACCACCACTACACCACCAACACCACTACACCACCAACACCACTACACCACCACCACTACACCACCACCACTACACCACCACCACTACACCACCACCACTACACCACCACCACTACACCACCACTACACCACCACCACTACACCACCACTACACCACCAACACCACTACACCACCACCACTACACCACCACCACTACACCACCACTACACCACCACCATTACACCACCACCACTACACCACCACTACACCACCACTACTACACCACCACCACTACATCACCACTTCACCACCACTACACCACCACCACTACACCACCACCACTACACCACCACCACTACACCACCACTACACCACTACACCACCACCACACCACCACCACCACACCACCACCACTACACCACCACCACTACACCACCACCACTACACCACCACCACTACACCACCACCACTACACCACCACTACACCACCACCACTACACCACCACTACACCACCACTACTACACCACCACCACTACACCACCACCACTACACCACCACCACTACACCACTACACCACCACTACACCACCACTACACCACCACTACACCACTACACCACCACTACACCACCACTACACCACCACCACTACCCCACCACCACTACACCACCAAGGTGGAGTGTCTCACCTCTAGGTAGACTCAGCCTACACTGTGTGTGTGTGTCATGGTGGAGTGTCTCACCTCTAGGTCGACTCAGCCTGCACTGTGTGTGTGTGTGTCAAGGTGGAGTGTCTGACCTCTAGGTCGACTCAGCCTGCACTGTGTGTGTGTGTCAAGGTGGAGTGTGTCACCTCTAGGTCGACTCAGCCTGAACTCTGTGTGTGTGTCAAGGTGGAGTGTCTCACCTCTAGGTCGACTCAGCCTACACTCTGTGTGTGTGTCATGGTGGAGTGTGTCACCTCTAGGTCGACTCAGCCTACACTCTCTGTGTGTCATGGTGGAGTGTGTCACCTCTAGGTCGACTCAGCCTGAACGCTGTGTGTGTGTGTGTAGGTGGAGTGTGTCACCTCTAGGTAGACTCAGCCTACACTCTCTGTGTGTCATGGTGGAGTGTGTCACCTCTAGGTCGACTCAGCCTGAACGCTGTGTGTGTGTGTGTAGGTGGAGTGTGTCACCTCTAGGTCGACTCAGCCTGAACGCTGTGTGTGTGTGTGTGTGTCACCTCTAGGTTGACTCAGCCTGCACTGTGTGTGTGTGTGTAGGTGGAGTGTCTCACCTCTAGGTCGACTCAGCCTGCACTGTGTGTGTGTGTGTGTGTAGGTGGAGTGTGTCACCTCTAGGTAGACTCAGCCTGCACTGTGTGTGTGTGTCACCTCTAGGTAGACTCAGCCTGAACGCTGTGTGTGTGTGTGTGTGTCAAGGTGGAGTGTCTCACCTCTAGGTCGACTCAGCCTGAACGCTGTGTGTGTGTGTGTGTAGGTGGAGTGTAAGAAGGCTCAGCCCAAGGAGGTGATGTTCCCACCAGGGTCAATCCGTGGCCGTGCCCGGGCCATCCCATACGCCATGGACGCCTTCATGCTGGGCATGGGCATGCTGGGTAATGGAGCATGGGCGGGCTCGCACGGCATGCTGGGTAATGTGGCGTGGGCGGGGGGGGGGGGGGGGGGGGCTCGCACGGCATGCTGGGTAATGTGGCGTGGGGGTGGGGGGCTCGCACGGCATGCTGGGTAATGTGGCGTGGGTGGGGGGTGGGGGGCTCGCACGGCATGCTGGGTAATGTGGCGTGGGGGTGGGGGGCTCGCACGGCATGCTGGGTAATGGTCCGTGGGGGTGGGGGGGCTCGCACGGCATGCTGGGTAATGTGGCGTGGGCGGGCTCGCACGGCATGCTGGGTAATGTGGCGTGGGCGGGCTCGCACGGCATGCTGGGTAATGTGGCGTGGGGGGGGGGGGGGCTCGCACGGCATGCTGGGTAATGTGGCGTGGGCGGGGGGGGGCCTCGCACGGCATGCTGGGTAATGTGGCGTGGGTGGGGGGTGGGGGGGGGGCTCGCACGGCATGCTGGGTAATGGAGCATGGGCGGGCTCGCACGGCATGCTGGGTAATGTGGCGTGGGCGGGGTGGGGGGCTCGCACGGCATGCTGGGTAATGGCGCGTGGGCGGGGCTCACACGGCATGCTGGGCAACGTGAACTCGAACTCGCTGCTGAAAATGAAAATGAGTGAAGGTCTAAAAATCCAAATGGGGACCAACATTATTCACCGTGACGAAGTTTTTTGGTTTTTTTTGCGGGGGTGTGGGTTTTGATGGCGTGTCCAAACCCGCCTGCAAATCCGCCCGCCATGATGCCGACCGACGTTGTCGTCACCATGGAAACGTCACCCTACTCGGTGTCAGGGTGGTGGAATCACTCTTTTTTGGGGCACGTGTTAAAGCCAGGCAGCGGTCCGGGGTCATGGTGAAGGAGTCGCCAATCGAAGTAGGGCTGGACGATCCGTCGGTCTCAAATCGCTATCGCAATTTGAAACAGCGCGATTGGCAATTTGCAAAGACCGCGAATTTTTTGTTGTTGTTGCGCTTTCTTTGTTGGTGGTGGTGGTTGTGGTGGTGGTTGTGGTGGTGATGGTGGTGGTGATGGTTGTGGTGGTTGTGGTGGTGATTGTTGTTGTTCGTGGTGGTGGCGATGGCGGTTGTGGTGGTGATGATGGCGGTGGTGGTGGTGATGGTGGTTGTGGTGATGGTTGTGGTGATGGTTGTGGTGATGGTTGTGGTGGCGATTGTTGTTGTTGGTGGTGGCGATGGTGGTGGTGATGGTGGTTGTGGTGATGGTGGTGGTGATGGTGGTGGTTGTGGTGATGATGGTTGTGGTGATGGTGGTGGTGGTTGTGGTGATAGTGGTGGTGGTGATGGTGGTGATGATGGCGGTGATGGTGGTGATGGTGGCGGTGATGGTGGCGGTGATGGTGGTTGTGGTGGTGATGGTGGTTGTGGCGGTGATGGTGGTTGTGGCGGTGATTTTTGTTGTTGGTGGTGGCGATGGTGGTTGTGCTTGGTTGTTGTTGGTGGTGGTTGTGGTGGTGATGGTGGTGGTGATCGTTGTGATGATGGTGGTGGTGGTGATGATGGTTGTGGTGATGGTGGTGGTGATGATGGTGGTGATAATGGTTGTGCTGGTTGTTGTTGGTGGTGGTATTGGTGATGGTGGTGGTGATGATGGTTGTGGTGATGTTGGTGGTGGTGATGATGGTTGTTGGTGGTGGTGGTGATGATGGTTGTGGTGATGTTGGTGGTGCAGGCTACCCCAGTTTTGCAGCTGCGTACACTGGCCGGGGCTATCCAAGCCTTCCTCCTGCTTACGGATATCACTTCCCCGGTACTCACCACGACACTCACCACGTCACTCACCACGACACTCACCACTCACCACGACACTCACCACCACGCTCACCACGACACTCACCACGACCACACTCACCATGACACTCACCACGACGCTCACCACGACACTCACCACTACACTCACCATGACACTCACCACTACACTCACCACTACACTCACCACCACACTCACCACGACACTCAACACGACACTCACCGCGACACTAACCACGTCACTCACCACAACACTCACCACGTCACTCACCACTACACTCACCACGTCACTCACCACTCACCACGACACTCACCACGTCACTCACCCACCACGCTCACCACCACGCTCACCACATCACTCACCACGACACTCACCACCACGCTCACCACCACGCTCACCACCACACTCACCACTACACTCACCACCACGCTCACCACCACGCTCACCACTACACACACCACCACGCTCACCACCACGCTCACCACCACGCTCACCACCACGCTCACCACTACACACACCACCACGCTCACCACCACGCTCACCACCACGCTCACCACCACGCTCACCACTACACACACCACCACGCTCACCACTACACACACCACCACGCTCACCACCACGCTCACCACCACCACGCTCACCACCACGCTCACCACCACCACCACGCTCACCACCACGCTCACCACTACACACACCACCACGCTCACCACCACGCTCACCACCACCACGCTCACCACCACCACGCTCACCACCACCACCACCACACTCACCACCACGCTCACCACCACACTCACCACCACGCTCACCACCACACTCACCACCACACTTACCACAACACTCACCACCACACTCACCACCACGCTCACCACCACGCTCACCACCACGCTCACCACCACGCTCACCACCACGCTCACCACCACACACACCACCACGCTCACCACCACGCTCACCACCACGTCACCACCACGCTCACCACCGCCACCACGCTCACCACCACACTCACCACCACACTCACCACCATGCTCACCACCACGCACACCACCACACTCACCACCACGCTCACCACCACGTCACTCACCACCACGCTCACCACCGCCACCACGCTCACCACCACACACACCACCACGCTCACCACCACGCTCACCACCACGCTCACCACCACGCTCACCACCACGTCACTCACCACCACGCTCACCACCGCCACCACGCTCACCACCACACTCACCACCACACTCACCACCACGCTCACCACCATGCTCACCACCACGCACACCACCACACTCACCACCACGCTCACCACTACACTCACCACCACGCTCACCACCACGCTCACCACCACCACACTCACCACCACGCTCACCACCACGCTCACCACGTCACTCACCACCACACTCACCACCACGCTCACCACCACGCTCACCACCACGCTCACCACGTCACTCTTTCTCTACCCAGGATTCCCAGCGGCCGCAGCGTATGGTCAGGTGACTGCGGCAATGACGGCACGTGGAGCGGCGGGTAAACAGCTCACCCTGACACTCACCACTAGACTCACCACTACTCACCCTGTCGCTCACCACTAGACTCACCACTAGACTCACCACTAGACTCACCACTACTCACCCTGACGCTCACCACCACTCACCCTGACACTCACCACTAGACTCACCACTACTCACCCTGTCGCTCACCACTAGACTCACCACTACTCACCCTGACACTCACCACTAGACTCACCACTACTCACCCTGACGCTCACCACTCCTCACCCTGTCGCTCACCACTAGACTCACCACTACTCACCCTGACACTCACCCTGACACTCACCACTACTCACCCTGACACTCACCACTACTCACCCTGACGCTCACCACCACTCACCCTGACGCTCACCACTACTCACCCTGACGCTCACCACTACTCACCCTGACACTCACCACCACTCACCCTGACACTCACCACTACTCACCCTGTCACTCACCCTGTCGCTCACCACCACTCACCCTGTCACTCACCACTAGACTCACCACTACTCACCCTGACACTCACCACTAGACTCACCACTACTCACCCTGTCGCTCACCACTAGACTCACCACTACTCACCCTGACGCTCACCACTACTCACCCTGACACTCACCACTAGACTCACCACTACTCACCCTGACACTCACCACTAGACTCACCACTACTCACCCTGTCGCTCACCACTAGACTCACCACTACTCACCCTGACGCTCACCACTCCTCACCCTGTCGCTCACCACTAGACTCACCACTACTCACCCTGACACTCACCCTGACACTCACCACTACTCACCCTGACACTCACCACTACTCACCCTGACACTCACCCTGACACTCACCCTGACACTCACCCTGACACTCACCCTGTCGCTCACCACTAGACTCACCACTACTCACCCTGACGCTCACCACTAGACTCACCCTGACGCTCACCACTACTCACCCTGACACTCACCCTGACACTCACCCTGTCACTCACCACTAGACTCACCCTGACACTCACCCTGACACTCACCCTGACACTCACCCTGACACTCACCCTGTCGCTCACCACTAGACTCACCACTACTCACCCTGACGCTCACCACTAGACTCACCCTGACGCTCACCACTACTCACCCTGTCGCTCACCACCACTCACCCTGACGCTCACCACTAGACTCACCCTGACACTCACCACTACTCACCCTGACGCTCACCACTACTCACCCTGACGCTCACCACTCCTCACCCTGACACTCACCACTCCTCACCCTGACGCTCACCACTACTCACCCTGACGCTCACCACTACTCACCCTGACACTCACCCTGACACTCACCCTGACACTCACCCTGACACTCACCCTGTCGCTCACCACTAGACTCACCACTACTCACCCTGACGCTCACCACTAGACTCACCCTGACGCTCACCACTACTCACCCTGACACTCACCCTGACACTCACCCTGTCACTCACCACTAGACTCACCCTGACACTCACCCTGACACTCACCCTGACACTCACCCTGACACTCACCCTGTCGCTCACCACTAGACTCACCACTACTCACCCTGACGCTCACCACTAGACTCACCCTGACGCTCACCACTACTCACCCTGTCGCTCACCACCACTCACCCTGACGCTCACCACTAGACTCACCCTGACACTCACCACTACTCACCCTGACGCTCACCACTCCTCACCCTGACACTCACCACTCCTCACCCTGACGCTCACCACTACTCACCCTGACGCTCACCACCACTCACCCTGACGCTCACCACCACTCACCCTGACACTCACCACTACTCACCCTGTCGCTCACCCTGACGCTCACCACTCCTCACCCTGACACTCACCACTAGACTCACCCTGACGCTCACCACTCCTCACCCTGACGCTCACCCTGACGCTCACCACTCCTCACCCTGACACTCACCACTAGACTCACCCTGACGCTCACCGCTACTCACCCTGACGCTCACCGCTACTCACCCTGACGCTCACCACTCCTCACCCTGACGCTCACCACTCCTCACCGCTACTCACCCTGACGCTCACCGCTACTCACCCTGACGCTCACCACTCCTCACCCTGACACTCACCACTAGACTCACCCTGACGCTCACCACTAGACTCACCCTGACGCTCACCACTACTCACCCTGACGCTCACCCTGACGCTCACCACTAGACTCACCCTGACGCTCACCACTACTCACCCTGACGTTCACCACTCCTCACCCTGACACTCACCACTACTCACCCTGACACTCACCACTCCTCACCCTAACGCTCACCACTAGACTCACCCTGACGCTCACCACTAGACTCACCCTGACGCTCACCGCTACTCACCCTGACGCTCACCACTCCTCACCCTGACACTCACCACTAGACTCACCCTGACGCTCACCACTAGACTCACCCTGACGCTCACCCTGACGCTCACCACTAGACTCACCCTGACGCTCACCACTACTCACCCTGACGCTCACCACTCCTCACCCTGACACTCACCACTACTCACCCTGACACTCACCACCACTCCTCACCCTAACGCTCACCACTAGACTCACCCTGACGCTCACCGCTACTCACCCTGACGCTCACCACTAGACTCACCCTGACGCTCACCACTAGACTCACCCTGACGCTCACCACTCCTCACCCTGACGCTCACCACTCCTCACCCTGACGCTCACCACTAGACTCACCCTGACACTCACCACTAGACTCACCCTGACACTCACCCTGACGCTCACCCTGACACTCACCACCACTTCTCACCCTGACGCTCACCACTCCTCACCCTGATGCTCACCACTCCTCACCCTGACGCTCACTGCTCCTCACCCTGACGCTCACCACTAGACTCACCCTGACGCTCACCACTCCTCACCCTGACGCTCACCACTCCTCACCCTGACGCTCACCACTCCTCACCCTGACGCTCACCACTCCTCACCCTGACGCTCACCACTCCTCACCCTGACACTCACCACCACTTCTCACCCTGACGCTCACCACTCCTCACCCTGACGCTCACCACTACTCACCCTGACGCTCACCACTAGACTCACCCTGACGCTCACCACTCCTCACCCTGACGCTCACCACTCCTCACCCTGACGCTCACCACTATACTCACCCTGACGCTCACCACTCCTCACCCTGACGCTCACCACTCCTCACCCTGACGCTCACCACTCCTCACCCTGACGCTCACCACTAGACTCACCCTGACGCTCACCACTACTCCTCACCCTGACGCTCACCACTCATCACCCTGACGCTCACCACTAGACTCACCCTGACGCTCACCACTACTCCTCACCCTGACGCTCACCACTAGACTCACCCTGACGCTCACCACCACTCCTCACCCTGATGCTCACCGCTACTCACCCTGACGCTCACCACTAGACTCACCCTGACGCTCACCACTCCTCACCCTGACGCTCACCACTACTACTCACCCTGACGCTCACCACTAGACTCACCCTGACGCTCACCGCTACTCACCCTGACGCTCACCGCTACTCACCCTGACGCTCACCACTCCTCACCCTGACACTCACCACTAGACTCACCCTGACGCTCACCACTACTCACCCTGACGCTCACCACTAGACTCACCCTGACGCTCACCGCTACTCACCCTGACGCTCACCACTCCTCACCCTGACGCTCACCGCTACTCACCCTGACGCTCACCACTACTCCTCACCCTGACGCTCACCACCACTCCTCACCCTGACGCTCACCACTCCTCACCCTGACGCTCACCACTCCTCACCCTGACGCTCACCACTAGACTCACCCTGACACTCACCACTACTCACCCTGACGCTCACCACTCCTCACCCTGACGCTCACCACTCCTCACCCTGACGCTCACCACTCCTCACCCTGACGCTCACCACTCCTCACCCTGATGCTCACCACTCCTCACCCTGACGCTCACCACTACTCACCCTGACACTCACCACCACTCCTCACCCTAACGCTCACCACTAGACTCACCCTGACGCTCACCGCTACTCACCCTGACGCTCACCACTAGACTCACCCTGACGCTCACCACTAGACTCACCCTGACGCTCACCACTCCTCACCCTGACGCTCACCACTCCTCACCCTGACGCTCACCACTAGACTCACCCTGACACTCACCACTAGACTCACCCTGACACTCACCCTGACGCTCACCCTGACACTCACCACCACTTCTCACCCTGACGCTCACCACTCCTCACCCTGACGCTCACCACTCCTCACCCTGACGCTCACTGCTCCTCACCCTGACGCTCACCACTACTCACCCTGACGCTCACCACTAGACTCACCCTGACGCTCACCACTCCTCACCCTGACGCTCACCACTCCTCACCCTGACGCTCACCACTCCTCACCCTGACGCTCACCACTCCTCACCCTGACGCTCACCACTCCTCACCCTGACACTCACCACCACTTCTCACCCTGACGCTCACCACTCCTCACCCTGACGCTCACCACTACTCACCCTGACGCTCACCACTAGACTCACCCTGACGCTCACCACTCCTCACCCTGACGCTCACCACTCCTCACCCTGACGCTCACCACTATACTCACCCTGACGCTCACCACTCCTCACCCTGACTCTCACCACTCCTCACCCTGACGCTCACCACTCCTCACCCTGACGCTCACCACTAGACTCACCCTGACGCTCACCACTACTCCTCACCCTGACGCTCACCACTCATCACCCTGACGCTCACCACTAGACTCACCCTGACGCTCACCACTCCTCACCCTGACGCTCACCACTCCTCACCCTGACGCTCACCACCACTCCTCACCCTGATGCTCACCGCTACTCACCCTGACGCTCACCACTAGACTCACCCTGACGCTCACCACTCCTCACCCTGACGCTCACCACTACTACTCACCCTGACGCTCACCACTAGACTCACCCTGACGCTCACCGCTACTCACCCTGACGCTCACCGCTACTCACCCTGACGCTCACCACTCCTCACCCTGACACTCACCACTAGACTCACCCTGACGCTCACCACTACTCACCCTGACGCTCACCACTAGACTCACCCTGACGCTCACCGCTACTCACCCTGACGCTCACCACTCCTCACCCTGACGCTCACCGCTACTCACCCTGACGCTCACCACTACTCCTCACCCTGACGCTCACCACCACTCCTCACCCTGACGCTCACCACTCCTCACCCTGACGCTCACCACTCCTCACCCTGACGCTCACCACTAGACTCACCCTGACACTCACCACTACTCACCCTGACGCTCACCACTACTCACCCTGACGCTCACCACTCCTCACCCTGACGCTCACCACTCCTCACCCTGACGCTCACCACTCCTCACCCTGATGCTCACCACTCCTCACCCTGACGCTCACCACTCCTCACCCTGACACTCACCACCACTCCTCACCCTGACACTCACCACCACTTCTCACCCTGACACTCACCACCACTTCTCACCCTGACGCTCACCACTACTCACCCTGACACTCACCACTACTCACCCTGACGCTCACCACTCCTCACCCTGACACTCACCACTAGACTCACCCTGACGCTCACCACTCCTCACCCTGACGCTCACCACTCCTCACCCTGACGCTCACCACTCCTCACCCTGACACTCACCACTAGACTCACCCTGACGCTCACCACTCCTCACCCTGACGCTCACCACTCCTCACCCTGACGCTCACCACTACTCACCCTGACACTCACCACTCCTCACCCTGACGCTCACCACTACTCACCCTGACACTCACCACTACTCACCCTGACACTCACCCTGACGCTCACCACTACTCACCCTGTCGCTCACCACTCCTCACCCTGTCGCTCACCACTCCTCACCCTGTCGCTCACCACTACTCACCCTGACGCTCACCACTAGACTCACCCTGTCGCTCACCACTCCTCACCCTGACGCTCACCACTCCTCACCCTGACGCTCACCGCTACTCACCCTGACGCTCACCACTAGACTCACCACTACTCACCCTGTCGCTCACCACCACTCACCCTGACGCTCACCACTCCTCACCCTGTCGCTCACCACTCCTCACCCTGACGCTCACCACTCCTCACCCTGACACTCACCACTACTCACCCTGACGCTCACCACTACTCACCCTGACACTCACCCTGACACTCACCACTCCTCACCCTGACGCTCACCACTCCTCACCCTGACGCTCACCACCACTCCTCATCCTGACGCTCACCACTCCTCACCCTGACACTCACCACTCCTCACCCTGACACTCACCACTACTCACCCTGACGCTCACCACTCCTCACCCTGACACTCACCACTCCTCACTCTGACACTCACCACTACTCACCCTGACACTCACCACTACTCACCCTGACACTCACCACTACTCACCCTGACACTCACCACTAGACTCACCCTGACGCTCACCGCTCCTCACCCTGACGCTCACCGCTACTCACCCTGACACTCACCACTAGACTCACCCTGACGCTCACCACTACTCACCCTGACGCTCACCGCTACTCACCCTGACACTCACCACTACTCACCCTGACGCTCACCACTAGACTCACCCTGACACTCACCACTACTCACCCTGACGCTCACCACTACTCACCCTGACGCTCACCACTCCTCACCCTGACGCTCACCACTCTTCACCCTGACACTCACCACTCCTCACCCTGACGCTCACCCTGACACTCACCACTACTCACCCTGACGCTCACCACTACTCACCCTGATGGTCTGTCTCTGTCTGTGTGTCTGTGTGTGTCTCTGTCTGTGTGTCTACACTCACCCTGTTTGTCTGTGTGTGTCTGCGTGTGTCTCTGTCTGTGTGTCTACACTCACCCTGTCTGTCTGTCTGTGTGTGTCTGTCTGTCTGTGTGTGTGTCTGTCTGTGTGTGTCTGTCTGTCTGTGTGTGTCTCTGTCTGTGTGTCTACACTCACCCTGTCTGTGTGTCTGTCTTTGTGTGTCTATCTGTCTTTGTGTGTGTCTGTCTGTGTGTGTGTCTGTGTGTGTGTCTGTGTGTGTCTGTCTGTCTGTGTGTGTCTGTCTGTGTGTGTCTGTCTGTGTGTGTGTCTGTGTGTGTCTGTCTGTGTGTCTACACTCACTGTGTGTGTCTGTCTGTGTGTGTGTCTGTGTGTGTCTGTCTGTGTGTGTGTCTGTCTGTCTGTCTGTGTGTGTGTCTGTCTGTGTGTGTGTCTGTCTGTGTGTGTCCCCAGCCTTCCCAGACTATGGTTTATACACTCACCCTGTCTGTGTGTCTGTGTGTCTGTGTGTGTGTGTGTCTGTGTGTGTCTGTGTGTGTCTGCATGTCTGTGTGTGTGTCTGTCTGTGTGTGTGTCTGTGTGAGTCTGTCTGTGTGTCTACACTCACCCTGTGTGTCTGTGTGTGTCTGTCTGTGTGTGTCTGTCTGTGTGTGTGTCTGTCTGTGTGTGTGTCTGTCTGTGTGTGTGTCTGTCTGTGTGTGTCTGTCTGTGTGTGTCCCCAGCCTTCCCAGACTATGGTTTATACACTCACCCTGTCTGTGTGTGTCTGTGTGTGTGTGTGTCTGCGTGTCTGTGTGTGTGTCTGTGTGTGTGTCTGTCTGTGTGTGTGTCTGTCTGTGTGTGTGTCTGTGTGTGTCTGTCTGTGTGTGTGTCTGTCTGTGTGTGTCTGTGTGTGTTTGTGTGTCCCCAGCTTTCCCAGACTACGGTTTATACACTCACCGTGTCTGTGTGTGTCTGTCTGTGTCTGTCTGTGTGTGTCGGTGTGTGTGTCGGTGTGTGTGTCTGTGTGTGTCTGTGTGTGTGTCTGTGTGTGTGGCTGTGTGTGTCTGTCTGTGTGTGTGTGTCTGTGCGTGTGTACCTGTGTGTCTGTGTGTGTCTGTGCGTGTGTTCCTGTGTGTGTGTCTGTGTGTGTGTGTCTGTCTGTCTGTGTGTGTGTCTGTGTGTGTGTGTGTGTGTCTGTGTGTCTCCAGCCTTCCCAGACTGTAGTTTCTACACTGGACTCTTTGATTCTATCGGTAAAGTCGCGTATTTTCGAAAGATAATCGATGGCAAAACGCAAGCGACCGTCGTCAGAAACAAACTGCTGAAGTAGACGAGAGACCTGTCGTGGCACGAGGTTCTAGAGGCCTCTGCAGTGGGCGGGGGGGAGAGGAGAGGAGGCGGGGCCGAAAGTGGACCTCACGGTAGCACCGGGGTCACAGGAGTAGAGATCGGAGAGAGATGCACACACACACAGAGAGAGAGAGAGACAGAACGAGACACAGAGAGTCGTAGGTAACAGCTGACGTAGGCGCAGGTGGGATAGAAACATCACAGCGGGTTAAGACTTTACCTGGTTACCAACGTCCTTCCAGTGATTGCTCGGTCTGTCCCCATCTTCTTTGGTCGTGTTTTATTTATCTGGATGGCGTCGTGGACAAATAATAGCCGGGTGGGTTTGCAGAGTTCCTCCGTCTTGGAAAAGTCAATCCCGCGTGAGCCCACGTCGTTAAAATAACTATCGGCAACGGCAGAAGTGTTGGACCCACCGTGTTTTAGATCCGCCTTGTGTTCACTGACGCGGTCTTAGACGTGTCATTTCGTTTCCCCAATGTTGTAACTGCCGCCACAACCACAATTCAGTTTGTGGACACCTGGGTATTGCATGTCAGGAATCGCATCATTTACAGTTGGGTTTCTCCACTCAACCGTGTGTGTGTGTCTGTGTGTTTCTGTGTGTGTGTGTGTCTGTGTGTGTCTGTGTGTCTGTGTGTGTGTGTGTGTCCCCAGCCTTCCCAGACTACGGCTTCTACACTCACCCTGTTTGTGTGTGTCTGTGTGTGTATCTGTGTGTGTGTGTGTCTTTGTGTGTGTATCTGTGTGTGTGTGTCTTTGTGTGTGTATCTGTGTGTGTGTCTTTGTGTGTGTGTGTGTCTGTGCGAGGGGCTGGTAACCCCTCCACCTTCAAAAATTTACCACTAAACCACGTCTGAAATATCGAACTAATAAGCTTGTGCCGGAGGCCCCGGGGGGACAGGCGTCTATGACGTCTCCTGGCCAAACCCCATCTGGTGGAGCCAGGATATTGAATATCTACCCTCGGGGCTCCTCCAGAAACAACGAAAAGCCACTTCGTGTGGCCACGTGGAATGTTCGAACGTTCACTGCGGAGGAGAGGCTGCCACTCCTCTGTCGGGAGCTGGACCGGTACCTCCTGCCACCATGAGGGGTGGACAGTCCTCTACTCGGCGCAGCAGACTGCCAAACAACAGGGTGTGGCTCTTCTTTTGAACAAAAGAATGAAGGGGGCGTGGGAGCATGGTGGTGAGGTGTGGGAAGCTGTAAGCCCCAGGCTACTTTGAGCTCGCCTTCCCATCAACCGGAGGCGAGGAGTGGTGGTCGTGGTTACTTATGCCCCCACCGAAGACGAACATCCGTGGAGGGATGCAGGCAAAGCCGATGAGTCAGATGCCTTCTATGACCTCCTGTCACAGGTGCTGGCTAAAGTGACCCCTCGGGATAGTCATCTTGTTGGGTGACTTCAATGCCCGAGTTGGTCACAATGCTGGCACCTGGTCTGGAGTGATTGGAGGGCATGGGCCAGATCAGCTCAATAACAACGGTAGAAGGCTGCTAGATTTGTGTGCAGCCCATGAGCTTGTAATTACCAACACGCTGTTCCGGCATCGGCGCATCCACACAACATCATGGATGCATGCCGGGTCCAAGCAAGAACATCTGCTGGACTACATAGTGATGGACCAGCGGATGCGAGCCCATGTCCTGGACACCAGGACCTACTGTGGAGCTGATCTGCCCTCTGACCATCGACTAGTCATCTGTAAGATGCGCCTGCCATTCTTCCACTCCGGTGGTGGGTATACACCCAGGACCCCATTCAAACCTAAAGTGGCCTGGTCTCAGTTATCTGATGAAAGTAGCAAGCGAGAATTTCATCATCGCTTGTGGTTGGGGTTGGCATCGTCCTCCACTCCTCCTGATGTCGAGGGTAAATGGGCGAGGTTCAGGACTGTGACTCATGCAGCTGCATTGGCTGCTTTGGGTACGCGGTCCAGACCTCCCCAGAGACCCTGGCTGACAGAGCAGGTGTTCAGGATAGTTGAGAAAAAGTGACAGGCCCACTGTCATCGGCTACAGATTCCCACGTCAGAGAATGAGGAGGCTTACCGCAGCCTTCGCTCGGAGGTTCGGAGAGCCGTGAGGCGCTGCAAGGATGGGTGGTGGTCGCGGGTTGCTGAGGAGATGGAGTCTGCCTCAATGGCCCGCGATCACAAATCTCTATTAGGGGAAAAACCGGTGATCCACTCTCCGACCCCCAGGAACAGGTTTGCAGATTTGCTGAGCATTTCTGTGAGGTCCTGGGTGAGGGAAAATCCCTCAGCCAGGAAAACATCGTGGCACAAAGTGGGGATGACCCTGCTGAGGCTGCGGTGCCTCAAATATTGAAAGAAGTCACCCCCTGTGAGTGGCTGGCTGAGGTGCCATCTGTTGAGGAAGTACTGAAGGCGATCCGGAGTCTGAGACCAGGAAAGGCAGTGGGCAGAGATGATCTCCCAAGCGAAATGCTGAGGGAGGGTGGCGTTTGTGCACAGACTGCCCTATATGACATGATAACAACAGTCTGGACCACTGGACGGGTTCCGCAGGATTGGAAGGATGCCCTGGTGGTCTCCCTCTTTAAGAAGGGGGACTGCACAGCCTGTAACAACTACAGGGGCATCTCACTCAGTGTGCCAGGAAAGGTCCTGGCAAGGATTATTCAACATTGCCTTGCCAGGCACGCTGAGGAGAGGCTTGCAGAGTCCCAGTGCAGTTTCAGGAAAGGGCGGTCCTGCACAGATGCCATTTTTTCTGTCCGTCTGCTACAGCAGAGGTGTAGGGAATTCCAGCAAGACCTACATCTCTGCTTTATTGACCTGGTCAAGGCCTATGATACCATCAGTAGGCCTGGGCTCTGGGTTGTTCTTCGTGCTTTTGGAGTCCCTGACCCTCTGCTCACGATCATTAAGGACCTTCATGATGGTGAGCGGGCCCGGGTAAAACTACGTGGCCAGGAGTCAGAGCCATTCCCTGTACACCTTGGGGTGCTACAGGGATGTCCTCTGGCTCCCACATTATTTAACATCTTTTTTGACCACGTAGTTCGTGAAGCCTTCAATAGCTGTACCGGGGGAATCTCCATATGGTACAGATATAATGGGAGGCTGATCGAGGAGGAGTTGGAGACGCTGCTGCTGAGACTGGAGCGTGCCACTCAGAGATGGGGCCTTACCATCAGCCCCACCAAAACTAAGCACCTGCCTGGGTATTTTGTACCATCGGACACTCCACCCCCACAACTCCCAATCGGTGATGGGACAGTTGTGGAGAGAGTGAAGAGTTTCCCATACCTGGGCAGTGTGCTTATGACCGGTTCCAGTTTAACAGCAGAGGTCTCACTCCGAATCAATCGAGCGGCAATATCTTTTCATCGGTTGCGTAACGCTGAGTGGAAGCTACCTGGTCTGTCGCTCCGCACTAAGCTTCAGGTCTTCTCGGCCACGGTCATTCCCTCCGTTCTCTACGCTTGCGAAACGTGGACCCCCCTAATGGAACATCTTCGCCGGTTAAAAACATTTAGGCTAGCCTACCTACGATCCATCCTGGGTTTAATCAGGCTGGATTGTGTGAGGAGCTCACAAATCCTTGAAAGATCTGGGCAAGGTCCCATCGGTGAGCTCCTCCGGCAGGCAAGGCTGCGTTGGCTGGGTCATGTAGCCCGCATGCCCAGCCACCGCATGCCGAAACAGCTTTTATTCGGCCGGATCGAGGGGACTAAACGGGCGCGGCACGGGCTAGAGAAGAGACGGAGTGATGTGGTACAGGAGGACGTGGAGCTGAGTGGACTTGCCCATGACCGGTACCAGCGATGTCAAGATCGGCCTCTGTGGAGGAGGCTCGTGAAGGATGCTACTGGGCAGTTGGAGGCAGTCGCCCTCCAGCAACAACGGAGGGCGGAGGAGCGACGCTCACAACAACGAGCGGAGCGCCGGGTGGCTAAAGCACAGCAGGTTGGCACAGTAGGGGGCACAGGTGGTTCATCAGCCAGTCATCTCAGTCAGTCAACCCGTGGCACCTGGTGGGTCTGCCCCGTGACCTCCTGCCAGCGGGCGTTCGACAATTCACGTGGCCTCAAGGTGCACATGGCCTGGCACAAGCGTCGTGGTGACGTCACCGCCACTTAGTGGCGAATGGCGGTTGTTGTGTGTGTCTGTGTGTCTGTGTGTGTCTGTGTGTGTCTGTGCGTGTCTGTGTGTGTGTGTCTCTGTGTGTCTGTGAGTGTGTGTCTGTGAGTGTGTGTCTGTGTGTGTGTGTCTGTGTGTGTCTGTGTGTGTCTGTGTGTGTCTGTGTGTGTATGCGTGTGTGTGTCTGTGTGTGTCTGTGTGTGTCTGTGTGTGTCTGTGTGTGTCTCTGTGTGTGTGTGTCTGTGTGTGTCTGTGTGTGTCTCCGTGTGTCCCCAGCCTTCCCAGACTACGGCTTCTACACTCACCCTGTGTCTGTGCGTGTCTCTGTGTGTCTGTGTGTGTCTCTGTGTGTGTGTGTCTGTGTGTCTGCGTGTCTGTGTGTGTCTCCGTGTGGCCCCAGCCTTCCCAGACTACGGCTTCTACACTCACCCTGTGTGTCTGTGTCTCTGTGTGTCTGTGTGTCTGCGTGTCTGTGTGTGTGTCTGTGCGTGTCTGCGTGTGTGTCTGTGTGTGTGTGTCTGTGTGTGTGTCTCTGCGTGTCTGTGTGTGTGTCTGTGTGTGTGTCTCTTTGTGTGTGTGTGTCTGTGTGTGTCTCTGTGTGTCTGTGTGCGTGTCTGTGTGTGTCTGTGTGTGTCTCTGTGTGTGTCTCTGTGCGTGTCTGTGTGCGTGTCTGTGTGAGTGTCTCTGTGTGTGTCTCTGTGTGTGTCTCTGTGCGTGTCTGTGTGCGTGTCTCCGTGTGCGTGTCCCCAGCCTTCCCAGACTACGGCTTCTACACTCACCCTGTGTGTCTGTGTCTCTGTGTGTCTGTGTGTGTGTCTGTGCGTGTCTGTGTGCGTGTCTGTGTGTGTGTCTGTGTGTGTGTCTCTGCGTGTCTGTGTGTGTGTCTGTGTGTGTGTCTCTGCGTGTCCGTGAGTGTCTGCGCGTGTCTCTGTGTGTCTGTGTGCGTGTCTGTGTGTGTCTGTGTGTGTCTCTGTGTGTGTCTCTGTGCGTGTCTCTGTGCGTGTCTCTGTGTGCGTGTCTCCGTGTGCGTGTCCCCAGCCTTCCCAGACTACGGCTTCTACACTCACCCTGTGTGTCTGTGTCTCTGTGTCTCTGTGTGTCTGCGTGTGTGTGTGTGTGTCTGTGCGTGTCTGCGTGTGTGTCTGTGTGTGTGTCTGTGTGTGTGTCTCTGCGTGTGTCTCTGCGTGTCTGCGTGTGTCTCTGCGTGTCTGTGTGTGTGTCTGTGTGAGTGTCTCTGTGTGTCTCCGTGTGTGTCTGTGCGCGTGTCTCCGTGTGCGTGTCCCCAGCCTTCCCAGACTACGGCTTCTACGCGTCTCCCGGTGACCACCGCGCCGGTGCCGCCGCGGCCGCGGCCGCGGCCGCGGCCGCGGCCGCGGCGGCCACGGCCACGGCGACTTTCTCCTACGCGGAGTACGGTGGGGGAGGTGGCGGCGGTCCGGCCATGGGGGGCGGACGCCCGGCGCTGCACCGCGGCGAGCTCACCGCGGTGGTACCTCCTCCGCACCACCACCACCACCAGCAGCACCACCACCACCACCACCAACAGCAGCAGCAGCAGCAGCACCACCACACGGGACCCGCTGGGTCGCCCATGCATCAGGCTCCGCCCAACAGTCACGACGCGCTCACCAACGCCGGTGAGTGTGTGGCGGTGGTGTGGTGAGTGTGGTGAGTGTGGTGTGTGAGTGTGGTGTGTGTGGTGGTGGTGTGTGAGTGTGGTGTGTGTGGTGGTGGTGTGTGAGTGTGGTGAGTGTGGCGGTGAGTGTGTGTGTGTGTGTGGCGGTGAGTGTGTGTGTGTGTGAGTGTGGTGGTGAGTGTGGTGAGTGTGGCGGTGAGTGTGGTGTGAGTGTGGTGTGTGGTGGTGGTGAGTGCAGTGGTGAGTGTGGTGAGTGTGGTGGTGTGTTTGGTGTGAGTGTGTGTGTGGTGGTGAGTGTGTGTGTGTGGTGGTGAGTGTGTGTGTGTGGCGGTGGTGTGGTGAGTGTGGCGGTGAGTGTGTGTGTGTGTGTGGCGGTGTGTGAGTGTGTGTGTGTGTGGTGGTGAGTGTGGTGGTGAGTGTGGTGTGTGTGAGTGTGGCGGTGAGTGTGTGTGTGTGGCGGTGAGTGTGTGTGTGTGGCGGTGAGTGTGGTGTGTGGTGTGAGTGTGGCGGTGAGTGTGTGTGTGTGGCGGTGAGTGTGTGTGTGTGGCGGTGAGTGTGTGTGTGTGTGTGGCGGTGAGTGTGTGTGTGTGTGAGTGTGGTGGTGAGTGTGTGTGTGTGGCGGTGAGTGTGTGTGTGTGGCAGTGAGTGAGTGTGTGTGTGGCGGTGAGTGTGTGTGTGTGTGGCGGTGAGTGTGTGTGTGTGTGTGGCGGTGAGTGTGTGTGTGTGTGGCGGTGAGTGTGTGTGTGGCGGTGAGTGTGTGTGTGTGGCGGTGAGTGTGTGTGTGTGGCGGTGTGTGTGTGTGTGTGGCGGTGAGTGTGTGTGTGTGTGTGGCGGTGGTGGTGAGTGTGGCGGTGTGTGTGTGGCGGTGAGTGTGTGTGTGTGGCGGTGAGTGTGTGTGTGTGGCGGTGAGTGTGTGTGTGTGTGGCGGTGTGTGTGTGTGGCGGTGAGTGTGTGTGTGGCGGTGAGTGTGTGTGTGGCGGTGAGTGTGTGTGTGTGGCGGTGTGTGTGTGTGTGGCGGTGTGTGTGTGTGTGGCGGTGAGTGTGTGTGTGTGTGTGGCGGTGGTGGTGAGTGTGGCGGTGTGTGTGTGTGTGTGGCGGTGAGTGTGTGTGTGTGGCGGTGAGTGTGTGTGTGTGTGTGTGGTGGTGAGTGTGTGTGTGTGTGGTGGTGAGTGTGTGTGTGTGTGGTGTGAGTGTGGCGGTGAGTGTGTGTGTGGTGGTGAGTGTGTGTGTGTGGTGTGAGTGTGGCGGTGAGTGTGTGTGGTGTGAGTGTGGCGGTGAGTGTGTGTGTGTGGCGGTGGTGTGGTGTGTGAGTGTGGCGGTGAGTGTGGTGTGTGAGTGTGGTGGTGAGTGTGGTGTGTGAGTGTGGTGGTGAGTGTGTGTGTGTGAGTGTGGTGGTGAGTGTGGCGGTGAGTGTGGTGTGGCGGTGAGTGTGTGTGTGTGGCGGTGAGTGTGAGTGTGGCGGTGAGTGTGGTGTGAGTGTGTGTGGTGTGAGTGTGGCGGTGAGTGTGGTGTGAGTGTGTGGCGGTGGTGTGAGTGTGGCGGTGAGTGTGAGTGTGGCGGTGAGTGTGTGTGTGTGTGTGTGGCGGTGAGTGTGGTGTGAGTGTGTGGCGGTGAGTGTGTGTGTGTGTGGCGGTGAGTGTGTGTTGTGTGTGGCGGTGAGTGTGTGTGTGTGGCGGTGAGTGTGGTGTGAGTGTGTGGCGGTGGTGTGTGTGTGGCGGTGGTGTGGTGTGTGTGTGGCGGTGAGTGTGTGTGTGTGTGTGGCGGTGAGTGTAGTGGTGAGTGTGGTGAGTGTGGTGGTGGTGGTGTGGCGGTGAGTGTGGCGGTGAGTGTGTGTGTGTGTGTGAGTGTGGTGGTGAGTGTGTGTGTGTGGCGGTGTGTGTGTGTGTGTGGCAGTGAGTGTGGTGGTGAGTGTGTGTGTGGTGGTGGTGAGTGCAGTGGTGAGTGTGGTGTGATTGTGGCGGTGTGTGTGGTGTGAGTGTGGCGGTGTGTGTGGTGGTGTGTCTGGTGGTGTGTGTGGCGGTGGTGTGGTGTGTCTGGTGGTGTGTCTGGTGGTGTGTGTGGCGGTGGTGTGGTGTGTCTGGTGGTGTGAGTGTGGTGTGAGTGTGGTGATGTGTGTGGCGGTGAGTGCGGTGGTGAGTGTGGCGGTGAGTGCGGTGGTGTGTGGTGTGTGTGTGGCGGTGGTGTGGTGTGTGTGGTGGTGAGTGTGGTGTGTGTGTGGCGGTGGTGTGGGGTGTGTGGTGTGAGTGTGGTGATGTGTGTGGCGGTGAGTGCGGTGGTGAGTGTGGCGGTGAGTGCGGTGGTGTGTGGTGTGTGTGTGGCGGTGGTGTGGTGTGTGTGGTGGTGAGTGTGGTGTGTGTGTGGCGGTGGTGTGGGGTGTGTGGTGGTGGTGTGGTGTGTGTGGTGGTGAGCGTGGCGGTGGTGTGGTGTGTGTGGTGGTGAGTGTGGCGGTGGTGTGGTGTGTGTGGTGGTGAGTGTGGCGGTGGTGTGGTGTGTGTGGTGGTGAGTGTGGCGGTGGTGTGGTGTGTGTGGTGGTGGTGTGGTATGTGTGGTGTGTGTGTGGTGTGTGTGGTGGTGGTGGTGTGGTATGTGTGGTGGTGAGTGCGGTGGTGGTGGTGAGTGAGTGAGTGAGGTCTTGCAAAACAACCCCCTACCTCCTTGTGGTGCCGGACGAGCAACGCTGTCGTGGGCAGTGCCATAGGGGGAGGGGCCAATTCCGATTGGCCTTTCCCCTCATGGAGTTTGTAACCACCATTGCGGCTAAATGGGGGCTCTGGATGGGTGCGAGGGGCTCGTAACCCCTCCAGCCTCAATTAATGACTGCGAAACCACGTCGAAAATATCTAATAAAGAACCTTGTGCCGGAGGCCCCGGGGGGACAGGCGTCTATGACGTCTCCTGGCCAAACCCCAATTGGCGGAGCCAGGAGATTGAATCTCTACCCGCGGGGCTCCTCCAGAAACAACGGAAAGCCACTTCGTGTGGCCACGTGGAATGTTCGAACGCTCACCGCGGAGGAGAAGCTGCCACTCCCCAGTCGGGAGCTGGACCGGTACCGCCTGGATCTGTGCGGCATTCAGGAGGTCCGGTGGACCGGCTGTGCCTCCTGCCCCTATGAGGGGTGGACTGTCCTCTAATTGGGGCAGGTGACTGTCAAACAACAGGGTGTGGCTCTAATGAAGGGGGCGTGGGAGCGTGGCTGTGAGGTGTGGGAAGCTGTAAGCCCCAGGCTACTTTGGGCTCGCCTTCCCATCAACCGGAGGCGAGGAGTGGTGGTCACGGTTGCTTATGCCCCCACCGAAGACGAACATCCGTGGAGGGATGCAGGCAAGGCCGATGAGTCGGATGCCTTCTATGACCTCCTGTCACAGGTGCTGGCTAAAGTGGCCCCTCGGGATAGAGTCATCATGTTGGGTGACTTCAATGCCCGAGTTGGTCACGATGTTGGCACCTGGTCTGGAGTGATTGGAGGGCATGGGCCAGATCAGCTCAATAACAACGGTAGGAGGCCACTAGATTTTTGTGCAGCCCATGGGCTTGTAATTACCAACACGCTGTTATGGCATCGGCACATCCACACAACATCATGGATGCATGCCGGGTCCAAGCAAGAACATCTGCTGGACTACATAGTAACGGAACAGCGGATGCGGGCCCATGTCCTTGACACCAGGACCTACCGTGGAGCTGATCTGCCCACTGACCATCAACTTGTCATCTGTAAGATGCGCCTGCCATTCTTCCACTCCGGTGGTGGGTGTACACCCAGGACCCCATTCAAACCCTTAGTGGCATGGGAGCTAGCTGATGAAAGTTGCAAGCGAGAATTTCATCATCGCTTGCGGCTGGGGTTGACATCGTCCCCCACTCTTCCTGATGTCGTGGGAAAATTATACCATCAGTAGGCCTGGGCTATGGGTTGTTCTTTGTGCTTTTGGAGTCCCTGATCCTCTGCTCACAATCATTAAGGACCTTCATAATGGTGAGCTGGCCCGGGTAAAACTACGTGGTCAAGAGTCGGAGCCATTCCCTGTACACCTTGGGGTGCGACAGGGATGTCCTCTGGCTCCCACATTATTTAACATCTATTTTGACCACGTAGTTCGTGAAGCCTTCAATAGCTGTACCGGGGGAATCTCCATATGGTACAGATATAATGGGATGCTGATCGATGCCCGGGTGCGGTCAAGGGATGGCTCCCTATTGCTCAACCACGTTATGTATGCCGACGATCTGGTAATTGCTGCTCACTCAGAAGAGGAGTTGGAGATACTGCTGCTGAGACTGGAGCGTGCCACTAAGAGATGGGGCCTTACCATCAACCCCACCAAAACTAAGCACCTGCCTGGGTGCTTTGTACCATCGGACACTCCACCCCACAACTCCCAATCGGTGATGGGGCAGTTGTGGAGAGAGTGGAGAGTTTCCAATACCTTGGCAGTGTGCTCATAACCGGCTCCGGTTTAAGCAGAGGTCTCACTCTGAATCAGTCGAGCGGCAATATCTTTTCATCGGTTGCGTAACGCTGTGTGGAAGCTACCTGGTCTGTCGCTCTGCACTAAGCTTCAGGTCTTCTCGGCCACGGTCATTCCCTCCCTTCTTTACGCTTGCGAAACGTGGACCCCCCTAATGGAACCTCTTCGCCGGTAAGAAACATTTAAGCTGGCCTGCCTACGATCCATCCTGGTTTTAACCAGGCTGGATTGTGTGTGGAGCTCACAAATCCTTGAAAGATCTGGGCAAGGTCCCATCGGTGAGCTCCTCCGGCGGGCAAGGCTGCGTTGGCTGGGTCATGTAGCCCGCATGCCCAGCCACCGCATGCCCAAACAGCTTTTGTTCGGCCGGATCGAGGGGGCTAAACGAGCGCGGCACGGGCTAGAGAAGAGATGGAGTGATGTGGTACAGGAGGACGTAGAGCTGAGTGGACTTGCCGATGACTGGTACCAGCGGTGTCAAGATCGGCCTCTGCGGAGGAGGCTCGTGAAGGACGCTACTGGGCAGTTGGAGGCAGTCGCCCTCCAACAACCACGGAGGGCGTAGGAGCGACGCTCACAACAACGAGCGGAGTGCCGGGTGGCTAAAGCACAGCGGGTTGGCACAGCAGGGGGCACAGGTGGTGCATCAGCCAGTCATCTCAGTCAGTCGACCCGTGGCACCTGCTGGGTCTGCCCCGTGACCTCCTGCCAGCGGGCGTTCGACACTTCACGTGGCCTCAAGGTGCACATAGCCTGGCACAAGCGTCGTGGTGACGTCACCGCCACTTAGTGGCGAATGGCGGTTGTTGTTGTGGTGGCGAATGAGTGAGTGAGTGTGGTGGTGGTGGTGAGTGTGCACCACCACTGCTACCCCCCCAATAATGTCCCCATCACACCTCCCCTGATGTCCCCATCACACCCCACTGATGTCCCATCACACCACCCTGATGTCCCCATCACACCACCCTGATGTCCGATCACACCCCACTGATACCCCCATCACACCCCCCTGATGTCCCCATCACACCACCCTGATGTCCCATCACACCACCCTGATGTCCCATCACACCACCCTGATGTCCCCATCACACCACCCTGATGTCCGATCACACCCCACTGATACCCCCATCACACCCCCCTGATGTCCCCATCACACCACCCTGATGTCCCATCACACCACCCTGATGTCCCATCACACCACCCTGATGTCCCCATCACACCACCCTGATGTCCCATCACACCACCCTGATGTCCCATCACACCCCCTGTGATACCCCCATCACACCCCCCCTGATGTCCCATCACACCCCCCTGATGTCCCCATCACACCACCCTGATGTCCCATCACACCACCCTGATGTCCCCATCACACCACCCTGATACCCACATCACACCACCCTGATGTCCCCATTACACCACCCTGATGTCCCCATCACACCACCCTGATGTCCCCATCACACCCCACTGATACCCCATCACACGACCCTGATGTCCCCATCACACCCCCCCTGATACCCCCATCACACCACCCTGATGTCCCATCACACCACCCTGATGTCCCCATCACACCACCCCTGATGTCCCATCACACCACCCTGATGTCCCCATCACACCACCCTGATGTCCCATCACACCACCCTGATGTCCCCATCACACCACCCTGATACCCACATCACACCACCCTGATGTCCCCATTACACCACCCTGATGTCCCCATCACACCACCCTGATGTCCCCATCACACCCCACTGATACCCCATCACACGACCCTGATGTCCCCATCACACCCCCCCTGATACCCCCATCACACCACCCTGATGTCCCATCACACCACCCTGATGTCCCCATCACACCACCCCTGATGTCCCATCACACCACCCTGATGTCCCCATCACACCAACCTGATGTCCCCATCACACCACCCTGATGTCCCCATCACACCACCCTGATGTCCCCATCACACCACCCTGATGTCCCCATCACACCACCCTGATGTCCCATCACACCACCCTGATGTCCCATCACACCACCCTGATGTCCCCATCACACCACACCTGATGTCCCATCACACCACCCTGATGTCCCATCACACCACCCTGATGTCCCCATCACACCACCCTGATGTCCCCATCACACCACCCTGATGTCCCATCACACCATCCTGATACCCCCATCACACCACCCTGATGTCCCATCACACCACCCTGATGTCCCATCACACCACCCTGATGTCCCCATCACACCACCCTGATGTCCCCATCACACCACCCTGATGTCCCCATCACACCCCCCTGATGTCCCATCACACCACCCTGATGTCCCATCACACCACCCTGATGTCCCCATCACACCACCCCTGATGTCCCATCACACCACCCTGATGTCCCCATCACACCACCCCTGATGTCCCATCACACCACCCTGATGTCCCCATCACACCACCCTGATGTCCCCATCACACCACCCTGATGTCCCATCACACCACCCTGATGTCCCATCACACCCCCTGTGATACCCCCATCACACCCCCCTGATGTCCCCATCACACCTCCCTGATGTCCCATCACACCCCCCTGTGATACCCCATCACACCTCCCTGATACCCCCATCACACCCCCCTGTGATACCCCCATCACACCCCCCCTGATACCCCCATCACACCCCCCTGTGATACCCCCATCACACCCCCCCTGATACCCCCATCACACCCCCCTGATGTCCCATCACACCTCCCTGATGTCCCCATCACACCACCCTGATGTCCCCATCACACCACCCTGATACCCACATCACACCACCCTGATGTCCCCATTACACCACCCTGATGTCCCCATCACACCACCCTGATGTCCCCATCACACCCCACTGATACCCCCATCACACGACCCTGATGTCCCCATCACACCCCCCCTGATACCCCCATCACACCACCCTGATGTCCCATCACACCACCCTGATGTCCCCATCACACCACCCCTGATGTCCCATCACACCACCCTGATGTCCCCATCACACCAACCTGATGTCCCCATCACACCACCCTGATGTCCCCATCACACCACCCTGATGTCCCCATCACACCACCCTGATGTCCCATCACACCACCCTGATGTCCCATCACACCACCCTGATGTCCCCATCACACTACACCTGATGTCCCATCACACCACCCTGATGTCCCATCACACCACCCTGATGTCCCCATCACACCACCCTGATGTCCCCATCACACCACCCTGATGTCCCATCACACCATCCTGATACCCCCATCACACCACCCTGATGTCCCATCACACCACCCTGATGTCCCATCACACCACCCTGATGTCCCCATCACACCACCCTGATGTCCCCATCACACCACCCTGATGTCCCCATCACACCCCCCTGATGTCCCATCACACCACCCTGATGTCCCATCACACCACCCTGATGTCCCCATCACACCACCCCTGATGTCCCATCACACCACCCTGATGTCCCCATCACACCACCCCTGATGTCCCATCACACCACCCTGATGTCCCCATCACACCACCCCTGATGTCCCATCACACCACCCTGATGTCCCCATCACACCACCCTGATGTCCCATCACACCACCCTGATGTCCCATCACACCCCCTGTGATACCCCCATCACACCCCCCTGATGTCCCCATCACACCTCCCTGATGTCCCATCACACCCCCCTGTGATACCCCATCACACCTCCCTGATACCCCCATCACACCCCCCTGTGATACCCCCATCACACCCCCCCTGATGTCCCCATCACACTACCCTGATGTCCCCATCACACCCCCCTCTGATACCCCCATCACACCTCCCTGATGTCCCATCACACCACCCCTGATGTCCCATCACACCACCCCTGATGTCCCCATCACACCACCCTGATGTCCCATCACACCACCCCTGATGTCCCATCACACCACCCTGATGTCCCCATCACACCCCCCATCACACCACCCTGATGTCCCATCACACCACCCTGATGTCCCATCACACCACCCTGATGTCCCATCACACCACCCTGATGTCCCATCACACCACCCTGATGTCCCCATCGCACCTCCCTGATGTCTCCATCACACCCCCATCACACCACCCTGATGTCCCATCACACCACCCTGATGTCCCATCACACCCCCCTGATGTCCCCATCACACCACCCTGATGTCCCATCACACCACCCTGATGTCCCATCACACCCCCCCTGATGTCCCCATCACACCACCCTGATGTCCCATCACACCACCCTGATGTCCCATCACACCCCCCCTGATACCCCCATCACACCCCCCTCTGATACCCCTCCTCCCCCCCCCCTCCCCCGATGTCCCCCCCCCCACCACTCTCGCCCCCACCAGTGCTGAACGCGTACGCCGGGCAGCCCGGCTTCGGCGCGCCCCCCTCACCCGCGGGGCCCGGGGCTGCCCGGCCCGGGGGCTTCCCGGGCCCCACCAGTCCAGGACCCATGACGGACGTCTACGGAGGGGGAGGCCCCGGGCCCAACCAGGACTCGGGGGCCGTTGGGAGCTACGTCGGAGCGGCCAGCCCACAGCCAGCGCAAGCCTTCTCTCACAGCCTCGGGGTACGAGACTCGCGCGCGGGTGCGGCGAGGTGAAGCAACGTGTAGGGAATTAGGGGTCGGTTTTTTTTTACCCGCCCCCCCACTGTTAAACCGGCACGAGAAAAAAACTTGACGCCTTCATTCAAGGCACCTCGTGTCTGCGATAACCGGAACACAAGCAGTCGAAATGCCAACAAACAAAAAAAGACAACTCTGATGATAATAATGATGATGATATTGGCACCGTCCGTGAATTTTGATTGGTCCACGCCCGCGACGGCTTTTCTTTAGAGCCCCTTTAGTCTCTCCACTGGTGTTGGACCGGAAGACGCCAAAAGGCGTACAACTTTAAGAACAGCAGAGCACTATCAGAGTGTTGAGGGCTCGGGGTGAGCATTTACATTATGAGACCTCCTTTGCCAGTAACAAGATATAGGAATGGGTTTTTACCCCTTTTCAACTGGCACAAAAAAACTGACACCTTTATTCAAGGCATCATGATTGCAATAACCACAACACAAGCAGTCAAAATGCAGACAAAAAAGACAACTCTGATTTGAGTTGTACGCCTTTTGGCGTCTTCTGGTCCAACACCAGTGGAGAGACTAAAGGGCTCTAAGAAAAGCCGTCTCGGGTGTGGAACAATCAAATTCAAGGACAGTGCCAATATTATTATCAGAGTTGTCTTATTTGTTTGCATTTTGACTGCGTGTGTTGTGGTTATTGCAGACACGATGCCTTGAATAAAGGTGTCAGTTTTTTTGTGCCGGTTAAAAGGGGTAAAACTTATTCCTATATCTTGTTACTGGCAAAGGAGGTCTCATAATGTAAATGCTCACCCCGAGCCCTCAATACTCTGATGGTGCGCTGTTTTTGAGTTGTACGCCTTTTAGCGTCTTCTGGTCCAACACCAATGGTGACTAAAGGGCTCTATGAAAAGCCGTCTCGGGTGTGGACCAATCAAATTCAAGGACAGTGCCAATATTATTATCATCAGAGTTATCTTTTTTTTGTTTGCATTTTGACTGCTTGTGTTGTGGTTATTGCAAACACGATGCCTTGAATAAAGGCGTCCGTTTTTTTGTGCCGGTTAAAAGGGGTAAAAACCTATTCCTATATCTTGTTACTGGCACAGGAGGTCTCATAAGGGAAACAAGTATTTGATCTCGATTTAAAGCTTTCGTGACTGCAAGGAATTCATCTTCTTTGGTTCTTTCGGTAAAGTCACCACCACGTAGAATGAGAATAAAATAATAAATTGATAAAATAAAATAACACAATAATATTCTCACGATGTTTCGGCCACAACACAAGCGGCCTTCATCGGGTGAAGGGACCGGACTGTCCAGAGGACAGCGCTGGAGCGAACAAAGCCACGCTCAGATCGCGACCTTTAAGCTTGTGTGAGAGGAAACAAAGCGCCTTGACAAAGGAATTAGCATAGAATTTAGCATTGAAATAGCTGAGTGATTAGCTTGTGACTGGTCACAGAAATGGCTATGTTAAAGTCAAAGCATACACATCAACAGAGAGGCACCCCTTAACAAAGGAATTAGCATATAATTTAGCATTGAAATAGCTGAGTGATTAGCTTGTGACTGGTCACAGAAATGGCTATGTTAAAGTCAAAGCCTACACATCCACAGAGGCACCCCTTGGCAAAGGAATTAGCATAGAATTTAGCATTGATTAGCTGAGTGATTAGCTTGTGACTGGTCACAGAAAAGGCTATGTTGAAGTCAAAGCATACACATGAACAGAGAGGCACCCCTTGACAAAGGAATTAGCATAGAATTTAGCATTGAAATAGCTGAGTGATTAGCTTGTGACTGGTCACAGAAATGGCTATGTTAAATTCAAAGCATACACATCAACAGAGAGGCACCCTTTGGCAAAGAAATTAGCATAGAATTTAGCATTGAAATAGCTGAGTGATTAGCTTGTGACTGGTCACAGAAATGGCTATGTTAAAGTCAAAGCATACACATCCACAGAGGCACCCCTTGGTAAAGGAATTAGCATAGAATTTAGCATTGATTAGCTGAGTGATTAGCTTGTGACTGGTCACAGAAATGGCTATGTTAAAGTCACAGCATACACATCAACAGAGGCACCCCTTGACAAAGGAATTAGCATAGAATTTAGCATTGAAATGGCTGAGTGGTTAGCTTGTGACTGGTCACAGAAATGGCTATGTTAAAGTCAAAGCATACACATCAACAGAGAGGCACCCCTTGGCAAAGGAATTAGCATAGAATTTAGCATTGAAATAGCTGAGTGATTAGCTGGTGACTGGTCACAGAAATGGCTATGTTAAAGTCAAAGCCTACACATCCACAGAGGCACCCCTTGGCAAAGAAATTAGCATATAATTTAGCATTGATTAGCTGAGTGATTAGCTTGTGACTGGTCACAGAAATGGCTATGTTAAAGTCAAAGCATACACATCAACAGAGGTACCCCTTGACAAAGGAATTAGCATAGAATTTAGCATTGATTAGCTGAGTGATTAGCTTGTGACTGGTCACAGAAATGGCTATGTTAAAGTCAAAGCATACACATCAACAGAGGCACCCCTTGACAAAGGAATTAGCATAGAATTTAGCATTGATTAGCTGAGTGATTAGCTTGTGACTGGTCGCAGAAATGGCTATGTTAAAGTCACAGCATACACATCCATGCTGTGACTTTAACATAGCCATTTCTGTGACCAGTCACAAGCTAATCACTCAGCCATTTCAATGCTAAATTCTCCTGTTTGATTTGTACTAGGTGGCTCTGCGGATGTGTATGCTTTGACTTTAACATAGCCATTTCTGTGACCAGTCACAAGCTAATCACTCAGCTATTTCAATGCTAAATTATATGCTAATTTCTTTGTCAAGGCGCTTTGTTTCTTCTCACACAGCTTAAAGGTCGCGATCTGAGCTTGTGGCTTTGTTCGCTCCAGCGCTGTCCTCCAGACAGTCTCGTCCCCTTCACCTGATGAAGGCTGCTTGTGTTGTGGCCGAAACGTCGTGAGGAATTTGTTTGTGTTATTTTATTTTATAAATGTATTATTTTATTCTCATTCTACGTGGTGACTTTACCGAAAGAACCAAAGAAGAAGTATTTGATCCGCCGCTGATGTTGTACGTTTGCCCACTGACAAAGAAATGATGGGTCTGTAATTGTAACGGTAGGTTCATTTGAACAGAGAGAGACGGAATAGCAACAACAACAAAAAATCCGTAAAAAACGCATGTCAAAAGTGTTATTGATTGATTTGCATTTCAATGAGGGAAATAAGTATTTGACCCCCTCTCAATCAGAACGATTTCTGGCTCCCGGGTATCTTTTATAGAGGTAACGAGCTGAGATTAGGAGCACACTCTTAAAGGGAGTGCTCCTAATCTCAGCTTGTTACCTGTATAAAAGACACCTGTCCACAGAAGCAATGAATCAATCAGATTCCAAACTCTCCACCATGGCCAAGACCAAAGAGCTCTCCAAGGATGTCAGGGACAAGATTGTAGGCCTACACAAGGCTGGAAATGGGCTACAAGACCATTGCCAAGCAGCTTGGTGAGAAGGTGACAACAGTTGGTGCGATTATTCGCAAATGGAAGAAACACAAAAGAACTGTCAATCTCCCTCGGCCTGGGGCTCCATGCAAGATCTCACCTCGTGGAGTTGCAATGATCATGAGAATGGTGAGGAATCAGCCCAGAACTACACGGGAGGATCTTGTCAATGATCTCAAGGCAGCTGGGATCATAGTCACCAAGAAAACAATTGGTAACACACTACGCCGTGAAGGACTGAAATCCTGTAGTACTCACAAGGTCCCCCTGCTCAAGAAAGCACATATACACGCCCGTCTGAAGTTTGCCAATGAACATCTGAATGATTCAGAGGACAACTGGGTGAAAGTGTTTGTGGTCAGATGAGACCACAATGGAGCTGTTTGGCATCAACTCAACTCGCCGTGTTTGGAGGAGGAGGAATGCTGCCTATGACCCCAAGAACACCATCCCCACCATCAAACATGGAGGTGGAAACATTATGCTTTGGGGGTGTTTTTCTGCTAAGGGGACAGGACAACTTCACCGCATCAAAGGGACGATGGACAGGGCCATGTACCGTCAAATCTTGGGCGAGAACCTCCTTCCCTCAGCCAGGGCATTGAAAATGGGTCGTGGATGGGTATTCCAGCATGACAATGACCCAAAACACACGGCCAAGGCAACAAAGGAGTGGCTCAAGAAGAAGCACATTAAGGTCCTGGAGTTGCCTAGCCAGTCTCCAGACCTTAATCCCATAGAAAATCTGTGGAGGGAGCTGAAGGTTCGAGTTGCCAAACGTCAGCCTCGAAACCTTAATGACTTGGAGAAGATCTGCAAAGAGGAGTGGGACAAAATCCCTCCTGAGATGTGTACAAACCTGGTGGCCAACTACAAGAAACGTCTGACCTCTGTGATTGCCAACAAGGGTTTTGCCACCAAGTACTAAGTCATGTTTGCAGAGGGGTCAAATACTTATTTCCCTCATTAAAATGCAAATCAATTTATAACATTTTTGACATGCGTTTTTCTGGATTTTGTTGTTGTTATTCTGTCTCTCACTGTTCAAATAAACCTACCATTAAAATTATAGACTGATCATTTCTTTGTCAGTGGGCAAACGTACAAAATCAGCAGGGGATCAAATACTTTTTTCCCTCACTGTACACACACATATATATACACACTTGTATACATACACACTCGTGTGTATATATATACACTTGTATACAGACACACACTCATATACACACTTGTATACATACACACTCATGTATACACACACTCATATATACACACTTGTATACATACACACTCATATAGATGCACTTGTATATAGATACACTTGTATACATACATACACACACTTATACACATATATACACACACACACTGATGTACACACACTCATGTACACACACACACTCATGTACACACACACACATGTACACACATACAAAGACAAAGATCCCCCGTGTAGCCTGTAACAGACTGTAGGGGCAAGTGCTGTTAGCGAGCACCTATGAAGGCCGGAACGGCACACGAAGGGGGTGGGTGTCCAGCAACCACGCCCGACCGCCTTTGTCTCCCCAGTGGCGATGTTTACTACACACCGCACCAGGTACTCATTTGAGGCCGAGTCGACCTAGGGTAGGCCCGGGACCGGTTCAGATAATCGTCACTGGCGGTGTTGGCCGTGAGCGGGAATCGAACCCGGGTCGCCAGGTTCATAGCGCAGCGTAGCGCTAACCTCTAACACAAATAATTATTATCGTGCTGGGTTGTAAGGCCCCCCACCACCTCACGCAGCTGCTGCTGTGTGCAGCCACCGCCAAACGGTAGCAGCTCAAGCTTGTAGTGGCTCTTGGCGCGGAAATAGTTTTAATAGCGGCAGGCGAGAGGGTCGTGCGAGCGAATCGTGGCGAAGGTCGATGCTGCATGCGGCGGAGGCAAAGGTAGCTGGGGTTTCCCCGGGGGGTAATCCAAAAAAGCCACGTCAGTGACCACCGCAGGGAGAGAGAGAGAGAGAGAGACGCAGACTCCAAATATACAGCAGGACCCACGACCTCGTGTAGACCAGGCGAGGTAGTCAACATCTCACCACGGGGAGAGAGAGACACAGACTCCAAATATACAGCAGGACCCACGACCTCCTGTAGACCTGGCGAGGTAGTTAACATCTCACTATGGGGAGAGAGAAACAGAGACTCCAAATATACCACATGACCCACGACCTCCTGTAGACCAGGCGAGGTAGTCAACATCTCACCACGGGGAGAGAGAGAGAGACGCAGACTCCAAATATACAGCAGGACCCACGACCTCCTGTAGACCTGGCGAGGGAGTTAACATCTCACCACAGACAGACGCAGACTCCAAATATACAGCAGGACCCACGACCTCCTGTAGACCTGGCGAGGTAGTCAACATCTCACCACAGAGAGACGCAGACTCCAAATATACAGGAGGACCCATGACCTCTTGTAGACCAGGCGAGGTAGTCAACATCTCACTATGGGGAGAGAGAGAGAGACGCAGACTCCAAATATACAGGAGGATACACGACCTCCTGTATACCTGGCGAGGTAGTGAACATCTCACCATGGAGAGAGAGAGAGACACACACAGACTCCAAATATACAGCAGGACCCACGACCTCCTGTAGACCTGGCGAGGTAGTCAACATCTCACCATGGAGAGAGAGAGAGACACAGACTCCAAATATACCACATGACCCACGACCTCCTGTAGATCTGGCGAGGTAGTTAACATCTCACAGAGACGCAGACTCCAAATATACCACAGGACCCACGACCTCTTGTAGACCTAGCGAGGTAGTCAACATCTCACCATGGAGAGAGAGAGAGACGCAGACTCCAAATATACAGCAGGACCCACGACCTCCTGTAGACCTGGCGAGGGAGTTAACATCTCACCACAGAGAGACGCAGACTCCAAATATACAGCAGGACCCACGACTTCCTGTATACCAGACGAGGTAGTCAACATCTCACCACGGGGAGAGAGAGACGCAGACTCCAAATATACAGCAGGACCCACGACCTCCTGTAGACCTGGCGAGGTAGTGAACATCTCACCACGGGGAGAGAGAGAGAGAGACACAGACTCCAAATATACCACATGACCCACGACCTGTAGACCTGGCGAGGTAGTCAACATCTCACCATGGAGAGAGAGAGAGAGAGACACAGACTCCAAATATACAGCAGGACCCACGACCTCCTGTATACCTGGCGAGGTAGTCAACATCTCACCATGGAGAGAGAGAGAGACACAGAATCCAAATATACCACATGACCCACGACCTCCTGTAGACTTGGCGAGGTAGTCAACATCTCACCATGGAGAGAGAGAGAGAGAGACACAGACTCCAAATATACAGCAGGACCCACGACCTCCTGTAGACCTGGCGAGGTAGTCAACATCTCACTATGGGGGGAGAGAGAGAGAGACACAGACTCCAAATATACCACATGACCCACGACCTCCTGTAGACCTTGCGAGGTAGTCAACATCTCACCACGGGGAGAGAGAGAGAGAGAGACACAGACTCCAAATATACAGCAGGACCCACAACCTCCTGTAGACCTCGCGAGGTAGTCAACATCTCACCATGGAGAGAGAGAGAGACGCAGACTCCAAATATACCACAGGACCCACGACCTCCTGTAGACCTGGCGAGGTAGTCAACATCTCACTATGGGGGGGAGAGAGAGAGAGAGAGACACACACAGACTCCAAATATACCACAGGACCCACGACCTCCTGTAGACCTGGCGAGGTAGTCAACATCTCACTATGGGGGGGAGAGAGAGAGAGAGAGGCACACAGACTCCAAATATACCACAGGACCCACGACCTCCTGTAGATCTGGCGAGGTAGTCAACATCTCACCACGGGGGGAGAGAGAGAGAGAGAGACACACACAGACTCCAAATATACAGCAGGACCCACGACCTCCTGTAGACCTGGCGAGGTAGTCAACATCTCACTATGGGGGGGAGAGAGAGAGAGAGACACACACAGACTCCAAATATACAGCAGGACCCACGACCTCCTGTAGACCTGGCGAGGTCGTCAACATCTCACCACGGGGGGAGAGAGAGAGAGAGAGACACACACAGACTCCAAATATACAGCATGACCCACGACCTCCTGTAGACCTGGCGAGGTAGTCAACATCTCACCATGGGGGGAGAGAGAGAGACACACAGACTCCAAATATACCACGTGACCCACGACCTCCTGTAGACCTGGCGAGGTAGTCAACATCTCACCATGGAGAGAGAGAGAGACACAGACTCCAAATATACAGCATGACCCACGACCTCCTGTAGACCTGGCGAGGTAGTCAACATCTCACCATGGGGGGAGAGAGAGAGACACACAGACTCCAAATATACCACGTGACCCACGACCTCCTGTAGACCAGGCGAGGTAGTCAACATCTCACCATGGAGAGAGAGAGAGACACACACACAGACTCCAAATATACCACAACAACAACAACAGCAGCAGCAGCAGCAGCAGGCATCGTCAGCATCACGGGATCGAACCCACGGCCCCCCCCTTCGTTACCAGGCGAGGTAGTTAACGTCTCGCCTGTAGGCCAGGCGAGAGGTAGTGGACATCTTCCCGCCACCGTGGCGTCCCAGATACATTGGGGGTGGGAGCGGGGTACGTGGGATGGGTGGGCGGGCGGGCGGTGGTAGTTGTTGCTCACGGTAACGGCTCTGTCTCCCCCCTTAGGGTCCGCTCATAGCGACGGCTTTTACCAACGGATACCACTAAGAGGTACGGCCCTGCCACCTATCTCTGCCTACCGCTACTGGTAGGCGCCGTGCAGCCTACCCGCCGGGCCCCAAAGTAGACACTGATGCACACAGGCTGAGACGCGCACACAGGCGGATACACGGATACGCCGATACACTGATACACACAGGCTGATACACAGGCTGATACACACAGGCTGATACACTGATTCGCTGATACACACAGGCTGATTCACACAGGCGGATACACGGATACGCCGATACACTGATACACACAGGCTGATACACAAAGGCTGATACGCTGATGCACTGATACACTGATGCACACATGCTGATACACTGATACGCACAGGCTGATACACACAGGCTGATACACACAGGCTGATACACACAGGCTGATACACACAGGCTGATACACACAGGCTGATACACTGATACACACAGGCTGATACACACAGGCTGATACGCTGATACACTGATACACTGATGCACACATGCTGATACACTGATACACACAGGCTGATACACACAGGCTGATACACTGATACACACAGGCTGATACACACAGGCTGATACACTGATACACACAGGCTGATACACAAAGGCTGATACGCTGATACACTGATACACACATGCTGATACACTGATACACACAGGCTGACACACACAGGCTGATACACACAGGCTGATACACTGATACACACATGCTGATACGCTGATACACTGATAAACACACAGGCTGATACACACAGGCTGACACACACAGGCTGATAAACTGATACACACAGGCTGACACACACAGGCTGATACACTGATACACACAGGCTGACACACACAGGCTGACACACACAGGCTGATACACTGATACACACAGGCTGATACACACAGGCTGATACACACAGGCTGATACACACAGGCTGATACACTGATACACACAAGCTGATATGCACAGGCTGATACACTGATACACTGATACGCTGAAACGCTGATACACACAGGCTGATACACACAGGCTGATACACTGATACACACAGGCTGATACACACAGGCTGATACACAGGCTGATACACACAGACTGATACACTGATTCGCTGATACACACAGGCTGATTCACACAGGCTGATACACTGATACACTGATTCGCTGATTCACACAGGCTGATACACGGATGAGCTGATACGCACAGGTTGATACACGGATGCCCTGATACACACATGCTGATACGCTGATACACACAGGCTGATACACACAGGCTGATAGATTGATACGCGTTCAGGCTGACTCAAACATAAACTCTGACACAGTGTGTGTGTATCACACGCACACTCACACACTGACGTACACACTGACGTACACACACACACACTGACTCGCACACTGACGTACACACACAGTGTGTCGGTGTGTGTGTGTGTGTGTATCATACGCACACACACACTGACGTACACACTGACGTACACACACACACACTGACTCGCACACTGACGTACACACAGTGTGTCGGTGTGTGTGTGTGTGTGTATCACACGCAGACACACACACACTGACGTACACACTGACGTACACACACACACACTGACTCGCACACTGTGTCAGTGTATGTGTGTATCACACATACACTAACACACACACACAACTCTAACACTGTGTGTGTGCGTGTGTGCAGGTTGTTGGTGTGTGACAGGCACACACTGGTACACACACAGCTCTAACACTGTGCGTGCGCATGTATGTGTGTGCGTGTGTGTTGTGTGTATGCGTGTTGTGTGAGTGTGTGTGTGTATGTGTGTGTGTGTGCGTGTTGTGTGTGTGTGTGTGCGTGTTGTGTGTGTGTTGTGTGTGTGCGTGCGTGTTGTGTGTGTGCGTGTTGTGTGCGTGTGTGCGTGTGTGTATGTGTTGTGTGTGTGTATGTGTTGTGTGTGTGCGTGTGTGTGTGTATGTGTTGTGTGCGTGTGTGTGTGTGCGTGTTGTGTGTGTGTGTGTGCGTGTGTGTGTGCGTGTGTATTGTGTGCGCGTGCGTGTTGTGTATGTGTGTGTGCGTGCGTGTTGTGAGTGTGTGTGTGCGTGCGTGTTGTGTGTGTGTGTGCGTGTTGTGTGTGTGTGTGTGCGTGCCTGCGTGTGCGTGTTGTGTGTGTGCGTGCGTGTGAACCACACACACACACGCACGCGCGCACGTTGTTCACACTGCGTGTGTGTGTGCGTGTTGCAGGCTGTGTTGGTCTACGATGCGTGGACCCGGGTAGGCGATGAGGAGCCCCACCACCACCACCACCATCAGCACCACCAGCACCACCACCACCTCGCCGCCACCTCGCCCCACGACATCTTCATCAACGTATAGCGCTGACGCTGACGCAGCCGCAGCAGCAGCAGCAGCAGCAGCAGTCGAACGTCGTCACTGTCGCCGCGGTCGCAGCAGTCGAACGTCGCCGCCGTCTCCGCCACGGTCATCACCGTCGTAACCGGCATCACCATCACCCCGCCATGATCATCGTCATCGTCACTATCACCATAGTCACGAGCATCACCATCATCACCGGCATCACCATCATCACCGGCATCACCATCATCCCGCCATGGTCATCATTGTCATGAGCATCACCATCATCACCAGCGTCACCATCACCCCACCATGGTCATCGCCATCGTCACCATCATCATAAGTCACGAGCATCACCATCATCACCGGCATCACCATCATCACCATCACCCCGCCATGGTCATCGTCACCATCATCATTGTAATGAGCATCACCATCATCACCAGCGTCACCATCACCCCGCCATGGTCATCGTCATCGTCACCATCATCATAGTCACGAGCATCACCATCATCACCGGCATCACCATCATCCCGCCATGGTCATCATCATAGTCATGAGCATCACCATCACCACCAGCATCACCATCACCGCCATGGTCATCGTCATCGTCACCATCATCATTGTCATGAGCATCACCAGAGTCATCATCACCATCACCGCCATGGTCATCATCATTGTCATGAGCATCACCATCATCACCAGCATCACCATCACCCTGCCATGGCCATCATCATCGTCACCATTATCACCATCATCACCGGCATCACCATCACCGCCATGGTCATCGTCACCATCATCGTCATGAGCATCACCATCATCACCAGCATCACCATCACCGCCATGGTCATCATCATCATCACTATCATCGTCATGAGCATCACCAGCATCACCAGCATCGCCATCACCGCCATGGTCGTCACCATCATTGTAATGAGCATCACCAGCATCACCATCACCCCGCCATGGTCATTGCCATCGTCACCATCATCATAAGTCATGAGCATCACCATCATCACCAGCATCACCATCACCGCCATGGTCATCATCATCGTCACCGTCATCACCATCATTGCCATGAGCATCACCAGAATCATCATCACCGCCATCGTCACCACAGTCACCGCCATCACCACATTCACCGCCACCGTCACCGCCATCGTCACCATCACCACCATCACCATCGTCACCACAGTCACCACCATCGTCACCACAGTCACCGCCATCACCACCATCGTCATCACAGTCACCGCCATCACCACAGTCACCACCATCGTCACCACCACCATCACCACCATCGTCACCACAGTCACCACCATCGTCACCACCACCATCACCACCATCGTCATCACAGTCACCGCCATCACCGCCACCACCATCACCGCCATCACCACCATCACCGCCATCGTCATCACAGTCGTCACCGTCGTTATCAACATCACCAGCATCGTGGCTACCTTTCGTTTTTGTGTCACTAAAGGGGTCACAGTCACCCTCTGTCACAGTCACCCTGTGTTAGTCACCCTGTGTCAGTCACCCTGTGTTAGTCACCCTGTGTCAGTCACCCACAGTCACCCTGTGTCAGTCACCCTGTGTCAGTCACCCTGTGTCACAGTCACCCACAGTCACCCACAGTCACCCTGTGTCACAGTCACCCACAGTCACCCACAGTCACCCTGTGTCACAGTCACCCACAGTCACCCTGTGTCACAGTCACCCACAGTCACCCACAGTCACCCACAGTCACCCTGTGTCACAGTCACCCACAGTCACCCACAGTCACCCTGTGTCACAGTCACCCATAGTCACCCACAGTCACCCACAGTCACCCTGTGTCACAGTCACCCACAGTCACCCACAGTCACCCACAGTCACAGTCACCCACAGTCACCCACAGTCACCCTGTGTCACAGTCACCCACAGTCACCCACAGTCACCCATAGTCACAGTCACCCACAGTCACCCACAGTCACCCTATGTCACAGTCACCCACAGTCACCCACAGTCACCCTGTGTCACAGTCACCCACAGTCACCCTGTGTCACAGTCACCCACAGTCACCCTGTGTCACAGTCACCCACAGTCACCCACAGTCACCCTGTGTCACAGTCACCCACAGTCACCCACAGTCACCAACAGTCACAGTCACCCACAGTCACCCTGTGTCACAGTCACCCACAGTCACCCTGTGTCACAGTCACCCACAGTCACCCTGTGTCACAGTCACCCACAGTCACCCTGTGTCACAGTCACCCACAGTCACCCACAGTCACCCACAGTCACCCACAGTCACCCTGCTTACTGTGATGACTGTCGGCCCTTCCGTTTTATTTTTGATTGGTGGGCGGGGAAAGTGTGGGGGGGGGGTGGGGGTTGTGGGTTGTGGGTGGGGGGGGGGGTTGTGGTGGTGGGGGGGGTGGGTGGGTGGTACGGTGGGGGGGGGGGGGGGGTGATGTGGGTGGGGGGGGGGGCTCTGTGTGTGTGTTTGTCCGGTTCATAGTCGTTGTAGTCCTCGTAGTGATTAGTGTCGTTAGTGGTAGTTGGTGCTAGTCAGTAGTGGTAGTGCTGGTTAGTAGCGGTAGTTAGTAGCGGTAGTTAGTAGTGGTAAGTCGTCGTTTGTCACCGTGCGCCCTCTCTCCCCCCCTCCCCACCCTCCCTTGCTCTGTGGCCCTCTCCATCGCTCCGTTCCGTGCCCATCGGTCCTCCTCGAGGTGTTTTGTGTACCGTCAACGCTTGCGGGGGTTCGTGGCGGGAGAATCCGTGATGTGTGTGGGTGAGTGATTCGGTGGCTGGGTGGGTGGGTGGGTGAGTTAGTGGGTGGGTGGGTGAGTTAGTGGGTGGGTGGGTGAGTTAGTGGGTGAGTGAGTGATTGGGTGGCAGAGTGGGTGGATGAGTTAGGGGTGGGTGGGTGGGTGGGTGAGTGATTGGGTGGGTGGGTGATTGGGTGGCAGAGTGGGTGGATGAGTTAGGGGTGGGCGGGCGGGTGAGTGATTGGGTTGGTGGGTGAGTGAGTGAGTGGGTGGGTGAGTGATTGGGTGGCTGAGTGGCTGGATGAGGTAGGGGTGGGTGGGTGGGTGAGTGATTGGGTTGGTGGGTGAGTGAGTGATTGGGTGGCAGAGTGATTGGGTGGCTGAGTGGGTGGATGAGTTAGGGGTGGGTGGGTGGGTGAGTGATTGGGTTGGTGGGTGAGTGAGTGATTGGGTGGCTGAGTGGGTGGATGAGTTCGGGGTGAGTGATTGGGTGGCTGAGTGGGTTGGTGGGTGAATAAGTGGGTGGGTGAGTTAGTGGTCCTGGCCACCCGCCCAACAGCTTCGTGTGCGTGCATGCCTGCGTGGTTGTGGTGGTAGTGGTGGTGGTTGTGGTGGGTAGTGGTGGTGGTTGTGGCTGTGGTGGTGGTGGTGGCTGTGGTGGTGGCGGTGGCGGTGGCTGTGTCGGCAGCGTCTAAGCCGTAGGCAATAACCCCGCAATGGGAACCCACTTGTTTTGGGGGGGCGTGGAGTGGGGAGAGAGATGCGAGGAGGAGGAGGGGGTGGGGGGCAGAGAGAGCCCCCCTCTGTGTCTGTGTCTGTCTGTCTGTGTACCGTGTCTCTCTCAAGCTCAGAGACTTTTTAACGGGCGGGATGCGGTGGGGGCGGTGTGGACGAGGAACGTCAGACTGACGTTACCCCACACACACACACACACACCCCCCCGGTCCCCCCAAAGGTATAATAATAATAATAACGATAATGCTGATGATTATAATAATAATGTTATTGATAACGATGATTTTTAGGCGTGCGTAGTCGCGAGTAGGTTATCGATTGACGATGACGACGATTTCACGAGATGATTTTTTTTTTTTGCGGGACGGTATGTGTGTACCCATCACCAGCAATTGTAGCGATTTTAACTCAACCCACGCACAACAACAACACCACCGCCACCACTGGTGGAGCCGGGGGGGTGGGTGGGGTGGGTGGGGTGGGTGGGGTGGGTGGGGGGCTGGCACGTGCCCCCCCCCCCGCCCCCCCCCCAAAGATCCGATCGAAATCCCTCATTTCGATGGGATCATTGGGGGTTTATCAGTAATAGAATCGGCATTTTGCGGAAAAACCTCCCCTCCCCTTCCACCCGTTTCCACTGCGTGGCATGTTATTACTGACGTGCCAGGGAACCCTGTGAGATGGGACACGGACGACAGCCTTAGTCCACAGTTGGCAATAAGTATCGGGCCGTAAGCGGTGACGAGCGACTGCAAAGGGGGGGGGGGGGGGAAATCCGTGTTATTCGGTTCCTGCCCTGCCGGCCGGGCTGGGCCGGCCAGGCGGGGCCGGCCAGGCGGGGCCGGCCAGGCGGGGCCGGCCAGGCGGGGCCGGCCAGGCGGGGCCGGGCCGGGCCGGGCGTCGTCCCCCCCGCACCCGGTCGAGGGCGTCCGCCCACGTCGCAACCGGAACGTCGTGATTTAACTTGCTCGATTTTTTGTTTGTTTTGTTTGTTTTTTTGTTTTGGTTTGGTTTGGGGGGGTCACCTTCCGTGACTTTGCCCAAGGGGCCCGAAGGACACGAGCGATGGGTTTGCGGGCGGGCGGGCGGGCGGGCGGGCGGGCGGGCGGGATGTTTGCGCGCGGTTTGCTTGCACGGGGGGACGCGACCCCGCTGAAGGCGAGGTCGCCTTCAGCGGGGTCGCGATGCCGATCGCTTGCGTGGTTCGAATCCGGCCCTCGCTCGCTCGGTCGATGGCCGCCGCCGCCGCCGCCTCGAGCGGACAGGAAGGGAAACGGGGTCCCCCCCTCACTTGCTGACAACTCGATCTCGATTTGAAGCTTTCTTGACTCGCAGGAATCCCCACATCACTCTTTGGTTCTTCCGGTTAAAATCTACGCAGGTAGAAAATAAAACGGTGGGTCGCGACGTCGCGAGCGCGTCTAGCCGGCTGGCTTGCCGGCTGGCCGTCTAGCCGGCTAGCCGGCTGGCTGGCTGGCTAACTAGCCGTCTGGCTGGCTGGCTGGCTGGCTAGCCGTCTAGCCAGCTAGCTGGCTAGCTGGATGGCTATCTAGCCGTCTGGCTGGCTGGCTAGCTAGCCGTCTAGCCGGCTGGCTGGCTAGCTGGATGGCTAACTAGCCGTCTGGCTGGCTGGCTAGCTAGCCGTCTAGCCGGCTGGCTGGCTAGCCGTCTAGCCGGCTGGCTGGCTAGATGGCTGTCTAGCCGGCTGGCTGGCTAACCGGCTGGCTTGCTGGCTGGCTGACTAGCCATCTAGCCGGCTGGCTGTCTGGCTATCTAGCCGGCTGGCTAGCCGTCTAGCCGGCTGGCTGGCTTGACGTCACTAGCTAGTCGGCTGGCTAGTCAGCTGGCTGGCTGGCTTAACCGGCTGGCTAACTAGCCAGCTGGCTGGCTAGCAGGCTGGTTTGCTGGCTGGCTGACTAGCCGTCTAGCCGGCTGGCTGTCTGGCTATCTAGCCGGCTGGCTAGCCGTCTAGCCGGCTGGCTGGCTTGACGTCACTAGCTAGTCGGCTGGCTAGTCAGCTGGCTGGCTGGCTTAACCGGCTGGCTAACTAGCCAGCTGGCTGGCTAGCAGGCTGGTTTGCTGGCTGGCTGAATAGCCGTCTAGCCGGCTGGCTGGCTTGGTAGCCGGCTGGCTGGCTAACTAGCCTCTAGCCTCCAGCCGGCTGGCTTGGTAGCTGGCTGGCTGGCTAACTAGCATCTAGCCTCTAGCCGGCTGGCTTGGTAGCCGGCTGGCTGGCTAACTAGCCTCTAGCCTCCAGCCGGCTGGCTTGGTAGCCGGCTGGCTGGCTAACTAGCCGTCTAGACGGCTGCCTGGTGGCTAGCCGGCTGGCTGGCTGGCTAGCTGCCCCCCCCACTCACCCACCCACCCTGTCTCCACCGGACCCAGTTTGCGACCAGAACCCGGTCCATGATCATTTCCGCAAAGGGCTTTCATTTCCTTGCTGATTTGCACACTCACCCACCCACTCGCACACTCACCCACTCGCACACTCACCCACTCGCACACTCACCCATTCGCACACTCACCCACTCGCCCACTCGCACACTCACCCACCCACTCACCCACCCACCCACTCGCACACTCACCCACCCAATCATTCACACACCCACTCGCCCACACACTCATTCACCCACCCACTCACTGGGTAAGGGATGTGTGTGTGTGTGGATAAGGGGTGTGTGTGTGTGTGTGTAAGGTGTGTGTGTGTGTAAGGTGTGTGTGTGTAAGTGTGTGCCTGGGTATTTTGTACCATCGGACACTCCACCCCCACAACTCCCAATCGGTTATGGGGCAGTTGTGGAGAGAGTGGAGAGTTTCCCATACCTGGGCAGTGTGCTTATGACCGGCTCCAGTTTAACAGCAGAGATCTCACTCCGAATCAGTCGAGCGGCAATATCTTTTCATCGGTTGCGTAACGCTGTGTGGAAGCTACCTGGTCTGTCGCTCCGCACTAAGCTTCAGGTCTTCTCAGCCACGGTCATTCCCTCCCTTCTCTACGCTTGCGAAACGTGGACCCCCCTAATGGAACATCTTCGCCGGTTGGAAACATTTAGGCTGGCCTGCCTACGATCCATCCTGGGTTTAACCAGGCTGGATTGTGTGAGGAGCTCAAAAATCCTTGAAAGATCTGGGCAATGTCCCATCGGTGAGATCCTCCGGCAGGCAAGGCTGCGTTGGCTGGGTCATGTAGCCCGCATGCCCAGCCACCGCATGCCGAAACAGCTTTTGTTTGGCCGGATCGAGGGGGCTAAACGGGCGCGGCACGGGCTAGAGAAGAGATGGAGTGATGTGGTACAGGAGGACGTGGAGCTGAGTGGACTTGCTGAAGACTGGTACCAGCGGTGTCAAGATCGGCCTCTGTGGAGGAGGCTCGTGCAGGACGCTGCTACTGGGCAGTTGGAGGCAGTCGCCCTCCAACAACAACGGAGGGCGGAGGAGCGACGCTCACAACAACGAGCGGAGCGCCGGGTGGCTAAAGCACAGCAGGTTGGCACAGTAGGGGGCACAGGTGGTGCATCAGCCAGTCATCTCAGTCAGTCGACCCGTGGCACCTGGGTCTGCCCCGTGACCTCCTGCCAGCGGGCGTTCGACACTTCACGTGGCCTCAAGGTGCACATGTCCTGGCACAAGCGTCGTGGTGACGTCACCGCCACTTAGTGGTGAATGGCGGTTGTTGTTGTGTAAGGTGTGTGTGTAAGGTGTGTGTGTAAGTGTAAGGTGTGTGTGTGAGGTGTGTGAGGTGTGTTTGTGTGTAAGTGTGTGTGTGAGGTGTGTGTGAGGTGTGTAAGTGTGTGTAAGTGTAAGGTGTGTGTAAGTTGTGTGTGAGGTGTGTTCGTGTGTGTGTAAGTGTAAGGTGTGTGTAAGTGTAAGGTGTGTGTAAGTGTGTGTGTAGGTGTAAGTGTAAGGTGTGTGTGTGCCGGACGGGCAACTCTGTCGTGGACAGTGCTGTGGGGGGAGATCCAATTTTGATTGGCTCCTCCCCTCATGGCATATGTGTCCACCACAGGGGCTAAACGGGGGCTCTGGATGGGTGCGAGGGGCCGGTAACCCCTCCACCTTCAATTAATTACCACGAAACCACGAGTTAAACTGAAATATGTAACTAATAAGCTTGTGCCGGAGGCCCTGGGGGGCCAGGCGTCTATGACGTCTCCTGGCCAAACCCCAATTGGCGGAGCCAGGAGATTGGATATCCACCCTCGGGGCTCCTCCAGAAACAACGAAAAGCCACTACGGGTGGCCACGTGGAATGTTCGAACGCTCACTGTGGAGGAGAGGCTGCCACTCCTCTGTCGGGAGCTGGACCGGTACCGCCTGGATCTATGCGGCATTCAGGAGGTCCGGTGGACCGGCTCTGGCTCCTGCCACCATGAGGGGTGGACAGTCCTCTACTCGGGGCAGCAGACTGCCAAACAACAGGGTGTGGCTCTTCTTTTGAACAAAAGAATGAAGGGTGCGTGGGAGCGTGGCGGCGAGGTGTGGGAAGCTGTAAGCCCCAGGCTACTTTGGGCTCGCCTTCCCATCAACCGGAGGCGAGGAATGGTGGTCGTGGTTACTTATGCCCCCACCGAAGATGAACATCCGTGGAGGGATGCAGGCAAAGCCGATGAATCAGATGCCTTCTATGACCTCCTGTCACAGGTGCTGGCTAAAGTGGCCCCTCGGGATAGAGTCATCATGGTGGGTGACTTCAATGCCCGAGTTGGTCATGATACTGGCACCTGGTCTGGAGTGATTGGAGGGCATGGGCCAGATCAGCTCAATAACAACGGTAGGAGGCTGCTAGATTTTTGTGCAGCCCATGGGCTTGTAATTACCAACACGCTGTTCCGGCATCGGCGCATCCACACAACATCATGGATGCATGCCGGGTCCAAGCAAGAACATCTGCTGGACTACATAGTGACGGACCAGCGGATGCGAGCCCATGTCCTTGACACCAGGACTTACCGTGGAGCTGATCTGCCCTCTGACCATCGACTAGTCATCTGTAAGATGCGCCTGCCATTCTTCCACTCCGGTGGTGAGTGTACACCCAGGACCCCATGCCGACCTAAAGTGGCCTGGTCTCAGTTATCTGATGAAAGTTGCAAGTGAGAATTTCATCATCGCTTGCGGCTGGGATTGGCATCGTCCCCGACTCCTACTGATGTCGAGGGTAAATGGGCGAGGTTTAGGACTGTGACTCATGCAGCTACAATGGCTGCTTTGGGTACGCGGTCCAGACCTCCCCAGAGACCCTGGCTGACAGAGGAGGTGTTCAGGATGTTTGAGAAAAAGCGACAGGCCCACTGTCATCGGCTACAGAATCCCACGTCAGAGAATGAGGAGGCTTACCGCAGCCTTCGCTCGGAGGTTCGGAGAGCCGTGAGGCGCTGCAAGGATGGGTGGTGGTCGCGGGTTGCTGAGGAGATGGAGTCTGCCTCAGTGGCCCGTGATCACAAATCTCTATTTAACTCCATCAAAAAAGTAACCTGCAGCACCACACCTATTACCATCATTAGGGGAAAAAACGGTGATCCAATCTCCGATCACCAGGAACAGGTTTGCAGATTTGCTGAGCATTTCTGTGAGGTCCTGGGGGAGGGAAAATCACTCAGCCAGGAAAACATCGTGGCACAAAGTGAGGATGACCCTGCTGAGGCTGCGGTGCCTCAAATATTGGAAGAAGTCACCCCCTGTGAGTGGCTGGCTGAGGTGCCATCTATTGAGGAAGTACTGAAGGCGATCCGGAGTCTGAGACCAGGAAAGGCAGCGGGCAGAGATGATCTCCCAAGCGAAATGCTGAGGGAGGGTGGCGTTTGTGCACAGACTGCCCTATATGACATCATAACAACGGTCTGGACCACTGGACGGGTTCCGCAGGATTGGAAGGATGCCCTGGTGGTCCCCCTCTTTAAGAAGGGGGACCGCACAGACTGTAACAACTACAGGGGCATGTCACTCCTCAGTGTGCCGGGAAAGGTCATGGCAAGGATTATTCAGCATCGCCTTGCCAGGCACGCTGAGGAGAGGCTTGCGGAGCCCCAATGCGGTTTCAGGAAAGGGCGGTCCTGCACAGATGCCATATTTTCTGTCCGTCTGCTACAGCAGAGGTGTAGAGAATTCCAACAAGACCTTCATCTCTACTTTATTGACCTGGTCAAGGCCTATGATACCATCAGTAGGCCTGGGCTCTGGGTCGTTCTTCGTGCTTTTGGAGTACCTGACCCTCTGCTCACGATCATTAAGGACCTTCATGATGGTGAGCGGGCCCGGGTAAAACTACGTGGCCGGGAGTCAGAGCCATTCCCTGTACACCTTGGAGTGCGACAGGGATGTCCTCTGGCTCCCACATTATTTAACATCTATTTTGACCACGTAGTTCGTGAACCCTTCAATAGCTGTACCGGGGGAATCTCCATATGGTACTGTTGTAATGGGTGGCTGATCGATGCCCGTGTGCGGTCAAGGGATGGCTCCCTATTGCTCAACCACGTTATGTATGCTGATGATTTGGTAATAGCTGCTCAGTCAGAGGAGGAGTTGGAGACGCTGCTGCTGAGACTGGAGCGTGCCACTAAGAGGTGGGGCCTTACCATCAGCCCCACCAAAACTAAGCACCTGCCTGGGTATTTTGTACCATCGGACACTCCACCCCCACAACTCCCAATCGGTGATGGGGCAGTTGTGGAGAGAGTGGAGAGTTTCCCATACCTGAGCAGTGTGCTTATGACTGGCTCCAGTTTAACAGCAGAGGTCTCACTCCGAATCAGTCGAGCGGCAATATCTTGTCATCGGTTGCGTAACGCTGTGTGGAAGCTACCTGGTCTGTCGCTTCGCACTAAGCTTCAGGTCTTCTCGGCCACGGTCATTCCCTCCCTTCTCTATGCTTGCGAAACGTGGACCCCCCTAATGGAACATCTTCGCCGGTTAGAAACATTTAGGCTGGCCTGCCCACGATCCATCCTGGGTTTAACCAGACTGGATTGTGTGAGGAGCTCACAAATCCTTGAAAGATCTGGGCAAGGTCCCATCGGTGAGCTCCTCCGGCGGGCAAGGCTGCGATGGCTGGGTCATGTAGCCCGCATGCCCAGCCAACGCATGCCGAAACAGCTTTTGTTCGGCCGGATTGAGGGGGCTAAGCGGGCGCGGCACGGGCTAGAGAAGAGATGGAGTGATGTGGTACAGGAGGACGTGGAGCTGAGTGGACTTGCCGATAACTGGTACCAGCGGTGTCAAGATTGGCCTCTGTGGAGGAGGCTCGTGGAGGAGCCTCGTGAAGGATGCTACTGGGCAGTTGGAGGTAGTCGCCCTCCAACAACAACGGAGGGCGGAGGAGCGACGCTCACAACAATGAGCGGAGCGCCGGGTGGCTAAAGCACAGCAGGTTGGCACAGTAGGGGGCACAGGTGGTGCATCAGCCAGTCATCTCAGTCAGTCGACCCGTGGCACCTGGGTCTGCCCCGTGACCTCCTGCCAGCGGGCGTTCGACACTTCATGTGGCCTCAGGGTGCACATAGCCTGGCACAAGCGTCGTGCTGATGTCACCGCCACTTAGTGGCGAATGGCGGTTGTTGTGTAAGTGTGTGTGTAAGTGTAAGGTGTGTGTGTAAGTTGTGTGTGAGGTGTGTTCGTGTGTGTGTAAGTGTAAGGTGTGTGTAAGTGTAAGGTGTGTGTAAGTGTGTGTGTAATTGTAAGGTGTGTGTGTGTAAGTGTGCGTGTGTAAGGTGTGTGAGGTGTGTGTAAGTGTGTGTGTGAGTGTGTGTGTGTAAGGTGTGTGTGAGGTGTGTGTAAGTGTGTGTGTGAGGTGTGTGTAAGTGTGTGTGTGTGTAAGGTGTGTGTGAGGTGTGTGTAAGTGTGTGTGTGAGGTGTGTGTAGTGTGTGTGTGTAAGTGTGTGTGTGAGGTGTTCGTGTGTGTGCCAGTCCTCTCAAAACGTGGCCCCTTCCCCCACGTGTTTTCATGTCGAGGTTCATTCTCATTCCTGTTGTTGTTCTCCCTTAGGTAGCGTAAACAATTGTAGTTAATGTGTTGACGTCGTTCGTTGTTGTTGTTGTTTGTTGTCGTCGCCGTAGATTATTTCTCGCGTAAGGCGTTTTTAAAAAAGCGGTTAGGAGATTGTGCGCGTGGTTTATATGCTGACTCGCTGTGGGGTCGACGCGGTGGTGGTGGCGGCGGTGGTGGTGACGGTGGTGACGGTGGTGACGGTGGTGGTGGTGACGGTGGTGGTGGTGGTGACGGTGGTGACGGTGGTGACGGTGGTGACGGTGGTGACGGTAGCGGTGGTGATGACGGTGGTGGTGACGGTGGTGGTGGTGGTGACGGTGGTGGTGGTGACGGTGGTGGTGGTGGTGACGGTGGTGACGGTGGTGACGGTGGTGACGGTGGTGACGGTGGTGACGGTAGCGGTGGTGATGACGGTGGTGGTGACGGTGGTGGTGGTGGTGACGGTGGTGGTGGTGACGGTGGTGGTGGTGACGGTGGTGACGGTGGTGACGGTGGTGGTGGTGACGGCGGTGGTGGTGACGGTGGTGGTGGTGGCTCTCACACAGAGGCTGTGGTCAATGCTGATTGCAGACAGAAGGGGGCTTCTGTGACCAACTTCGCCAGGGCTTGTGTTTCTAGTTGGAGAGGGGCTGGTGTGACCCCCCCCCCCCCCCCCCCCGGACTCCACTTTGTTCAGACAGAGGTTCTGGTCAATGCTCATCTCAGGCCAACCACCACCCCACTGTGCCAGGCTAGGTGCAGGAGGTCACGGGACAGACCCAGCAGGTGCCATGGGTCGACTGACTGAGATGACCACTGGTAGATACACCCCACCAGCTGTACCACCCACCCAACTGTGCCAACTCGCTGCGCTTTAGCCACCCGGCACTCCGCTCGTTGTTGTGAGCGTCGCTCCTCCACCCTCCGTTGTTGTTGCTGGAGGGTGATTGCCTCCTACTGCCCAGTAGCCTCGCGGTGCACCTAGCCTGGCACCAGCCCCAGTTAGCGCCCATCACGTGCCGCCTCCACACTCACCCACCCACTCACACCCGATCTTGACACCGCTGGTACAGGTCATCGGCAAGTCCACTCAGCTCCACGTCCTCCTGTACCACGTCGCTCCGTCTCTTCTCTAGCCCGTGCCACTCACCCACACACTCGCACATTCACTCGATCACCACTCACCCACTCACACACACACTCACCCACACACACCCACACTCACACACTCACTCACACTCACCCATTCACACACTCACACACCCACCCACTCACACACTCACCCACACACACTCACCCACACACACACTCTCACACGCACTCACACACACACTCACACACCCAGTCAGCCACTCACTCACACACCCACATACACTCACACACACACTCACCCACCCACCTAAACACCAACCCACTCACCCACCCACTCGCACTCGCCCACCTACACACCCACCTACTCACCCACTCACCCACACACTCACACACTCACACGCCCACCCACACACCCACCCACTCACACACACTCATACACCCACCCGCACTCACCCACTCACTCACACCCACCCACTCACACTCACCCACTCAACCACTCACACACTCATCCACCCACTCACACTCACCCACCCACTCACACACACTCACCCACCCACTCACACACACTCACACCACACCCACACCACCTACACCATAATGATGGTGATGATGGTGGTGGTGGTGTTGATAGTAGTGATAGAGTGGTGGCGATGGTGGTGATGTGGTGGCTATGGTGATGCTAGTCGTGATGATGATGGCAGTGGTGACATAGTGGTGGCGATGGTAATGCTAGTCATGATTATGATGGCGGTGGTGACATAGTGGTGGCGATGGTAATGCTAGTCATGATGATGATGGCGGTGGTGACATAGTGGTGGCGATGGTGATGCTAGTCCTGATGATGATGATGATGGCGGTGGTGACAGTGGTGGCGATGGTGATGCTAGTCGTGATGATGATGATGATGGTGATATAGTTGTGGCGTTGGTGATGCTAGTCGTGATGATGATGATGATGGCGGTGGTGATATAGTTGTGGCGATGGTGATGCTAGTCATGATGATGATGACGATGGTGGTGTTGGTGGTGGTGATATCGTCCGCTGGGTTGAGCCGCCGTCACGTTAGGCGACGTCCAGGACACCACAGCGTCCGTACAAACCAGCAACTTGCGTAGCAGCAGGGTTCCCGAGGCCTTACCTACTCACACAGCTGGTACAAGTGAAGAATTGCGTGCACGTGCACACACACACACACGCACTTTTATTTTTAAATAGCTTATTAGTTCCTCCCATTTCTTGGGAGCTGTTAAAATGCGGCGCAGACTTTTAGGGCGGAGCCCCAAAAGAATGAAACTCAACTCGCCATGTGGTCTGACGGTGGTGGTGTGAGGGTGGTGGTGTGAGGGTTGGGGTGAATCCGGCGGCCCTCATCCCCGTCAAAACTCGCGGCGACTCTCGGGACGGACACCGTGGTCCACCCTCCGCCCGCCCCCCCCCCCCCCCCCCCCCGCAACGCCGGTCGCGTCCTGAGCCTGTGGGTGTCCGGGTGAGTCTATGGGCGAGTCTGTGGTTCTCTGGGTGAGCCTGTGGGTGTCCGGTTGAGTCTATGGGCGAGTCTGTGGGTCTCTGGGTGAGTCTGTGGGTCTCTGGGTGAGCCTGTGGGTGTCCGGGTGAGTCTATGGGCGAGTCTGTGGGTCTCTGGGTGAGTCTGTGGGTCTCCGGGCGAGTCTGTGGGTCTCTGGGTGAGCCTGTGGGTGTCCGGGTGAGTCTATGGGCGAGTCTGTGGGTCTCTGGGTGAGCCTGTGGGTCTCTGGTTGAGTCTGTGGTTGAGTCTGTGGGTTTTTGAGTCAGTCTGTGGGTCTCTGGTTGAGTCTGTGGGTGAGTCTGTGGGTGAGTCTGTGGGTCTCTGGGTGAGTCTCTGGGTCTCTGGTTGAGTCTATTGGTGAGTCTGTGGGTCTCTGAGTGAGTCTGTGGATCTCTGGTTGAGACTGTGGGTGAGTCTGTGGGTCTCTGGGTGAGCCTGTGGGTGAGTCTGTGGGTGTCCGGGTGAGTCTATGGGCGAGTCTGTGGGTCTGTGGGTGAGTCTATGGGTCTTTGGGTGAGTCTGTGGGTGAGTCTGTGGATCTCTGGTTGAGTCTGTGGGTCTCTGGTTGAGTCTATGGGTGAGTCTGTGGGTCTCTGGTTGAGTCTGTGGGTGAGTGTGTGGTTCTCTGGTTTAGTGTCTGGGTCTCTGGGTGAATCTGTGGGTCTCTGGGTGAGTCTGTGGGTGAGTTTGTGGGTCTCTGGGAGAGTCTGTGGGTGAGTCTGTGGATCTCTGGTTGGGTCTGTGGGTCTCTGGTTGAGGCTATGGGTGAGTGTGTGGGTCTCTGGTTGAGTCTGTGGGTGAGTGTGTGGTTCTCTGGTTT